>NW_003852659.1:237983-249125 GCF_000181295.1 Otolemur garnettii | reverse complement strand
GGATGTGTTTGTGAGGTTTCTGTTGTGGCAGGCTCTGACCTGGATGCTGTGCGTTCAGCATTGAACAGAAGCTGTTCTTGGTCTTGACCAGCAGAAGTTCTGGGGAGGTAGCTGTGAGCCACCACATGTGGCACTTGAAGTGGTTGGGGGCAGCATTCCTGAGAGTAGTTGTCAGACAGTGTGGTGAGGGTCAAGAGAGGTAGCGAGTGGGGAGGAAAATGATAGGGCAGGATGGGAAGGCAGCTGGCAGGTAGAAGCGGGTGGGAGCACAGCTAAGTTATAACCTGGGCCCTGTCTGGTAGCCTTGCAGAGTAGGATATGGATGAGCAGGGGCTGGATAGGAGCTAGCAAAGTCAGTGTTTCAGAGTAGTGGAGGAGTTTTGTCAGAGGAGGCTGGCTAGGGAGGGCCGGGTTGGGAAGGGCCTTGTTAATTCATGGTGAGGGGCGCCCAGCAAATTCTCTTCAAGAGGCTCTGAATCCTCTGGCTTCTGCATTTGATGAGGTGCCTGCTGCAAAAAGGTCAGGTGGTGCTCCTTATGGCTTCTCCCTGGAGCAGTCAGGTATTTGTTTTGTTTTTTTTTGAGACTGAGTCTCACTATGTTGCCCTGGGTAGAGTGACATGGTGTCACAGCTCATAGCAACCTCAAACTCTTGGGCTTAAGTGATTCTCTTGCCTCAGCCTCCCAAATAGTTGGGACCACAGACACTTGCCACAATGCCTGGCTATTTTGTTGTTGTTGTTGTAGTTGTTGTCGTTGAGCAGGTCTGGGCTGGGTTTGAACCTACCTGCCCCAGTGTATGTGACTGGTGCCCTAGCTGCTGAGCTACAGGTGCCTGTGGTCACAATTTTTAGATGATTTGGCTGTTAGGAAAGTGGATGACGGGGGTTTCTTGGAACAGTCTGGGTGAAAGGTGATGATCTGATTTAAAGCAGCAGCAGGGATGAGAAGTTGATGGATTTGAGGAATCTGTAAAGTGCCCTTTGTGTGATCAGTTTGTGTCTCGTGGGAGGGAGAGGAAGGTCCATGACCAGGTATGGAATGGGAGGTGGCATGTGAGGATGATGAGCACTTTGGCAGGGGGCGGAAGGTCAGAGTGGGGCCAGAGGCTTTGGGGTTTCTGAGACACCCAGTAGAGATGTCCAGGAAGCATTGGGGTGGACGGGTCTGTGTTCCCAGTATAAGGGCTGATAGACACTATGATGTCATTGAGAAATCAACCTTCCTTTTGATGTGGGACTATATGAGCTTGTCCAGGCAGACAGGGCTGGGGTGGCAGGGTGCTGAGAGAGGTGAAAAGAACCCAGGGAACCCAGGGGTGTGGGTGGAGGAGGGTGTGAGGAAGAGGGCCAGCAACAGCTACTATGCCTTCGCTTCCTGGAGCTCTCCCCAACCCATGTGTCCCCTGCTCTGGGATGGAATGCCTGGTGAAGCTGGGGCTAAGCGAACACTTCTTGGGAAGAAAGAATGGTGAGGCTTTGTCGTCAGCTGACCTATTGGACTTTTAAAACCTGGTCTTTTTTTTTTTTTGAGACAGAGTCTCAAGCTGTCACCTTGGGTAAAGTGCCATGGCGTCATCTGTCATCCTGGGTAAAGTGCCATGGTGTCGTCATAGCTCACAGCATCCTACAGTTCTTGGACTTGGGCGATCCTCTTGCTTTTGTTTTTCTATTTTTTTAAGTAGAGATGGGGTCTTGCTCTTGCTCAGGATGGTCTCAGATTTGTGAACTCAAGTGATCTACCCACCTCAGCCTCCCAGAGTGCTAGGATTATAGGCATGTGCCACTGTGCACTGCCTCAGTTTTGATCTTAAGCTTTTCATTATGGATCTTTAAAACAGAGACTGGTAGTGATGGTTTATTTGTATCGCATGATAGTACACATGGTAGTGTTACAGTGCTTCATCATCAGCTTTAGGTTAGCAATAATCTGTTCTTAATTTATATTCATCTTATCCCCCCTTTTCTGCTAGAGTATTTTAACTCATATATGTATTTTACTTATAATACTTAAGAACTATTTCTCTAATTTCTCAATTACTTACATTTGGGGTTAACTCTTTGCTGTGCATTGTAAGATGTTTAGCTTATTCCCAATTTATTCCCACTAGATGTTGGAGGCCCTACAACCTCCTCCCACTTTGTGACATCTCAGAATCTGTCAAGACATGTCCTTGGGGGACACATTTGTCCCTAGTTGAGGACTACTGCTCTAACCAGATAAACTTTCTTTAAAAAATTTTAAAACCACAATACCATTATTATATTAGCAAAATTAACATTATTTCTTTTGGCTTGGTGCCTGTGGCTCAAGTGACTAAGGTGCCAGCCACATACATCTGAGCTGGCAGGTTTGAATCCAGCCCGGGCCTGCCATACAACAATGATGGCTGCAACCAAAAAATAGCCGGGCATTGTGGCGGGTGCCTGTAGTCCCAGCTAATTGAGAGGCGGAGGCAGGAGACTCGCTTGAGCCCCAGGAGTTGGAGGTTGCTGTGAGTTGTGATGCCATGGTGCTCTACCCAGGGTGACAGCTTGAGGCTCTGTCTCAAATAATAATAATAATAATGGTAATAATTTCTTAATTGTATATACTCCATATTCAAATTTACTGTCTCAAAAATTACTTTTTTACAGTTAGTTTGCTTCATTAAGGATCCAAACAAGAGCCTCATGTTGAATTTGTTTACAAACTTCCAATTTACTGTATCTTGCTCCCTCTCTTCTGTTTTGTAAGCTGTATGATTTGTTGAGAAATAGGGTCATGGGTCATTTGTTATATGGAATTTCCCGTGTTGAAATAGGCTCACTATATCCTCCTCTTCTCCATTTTCCTATAAATTGGTGGTTCGAGCATAATTAGGGGCTTGAGTAAATGAATGTTCAGATTAACTTTTTCTCTTCTTTATTCAACCTGGGGTTTGAATTCTAATTTCTGAGCTTTCTGTCCATCTCGTCTTTCATCTTTTGTTTGGGTGGAGAGCGTGACTCCCTCCAGGTGGGTCCAGGAGTACCCCATGGTGCCTGGTGCATAGTATTTCAACACAAAGTACCCCATGGATGCTGGGTGTGGTCGCTCATCTCTGTAATCCTAGCACTCTAGGAGGCTGAGGTGGGTGGATTGTTTGTGCTCAGGAGTTCCAGACCAGCCTGAGCAAGAGTGAGACCCTGTCTCTAAAAAATACCCAGGCGTTGTGGTGGGTCCCTATGGTCCCAGATACTCAGGAGGCTGAGGCAAGAGAATCACTTCAGCCCAAAAGTTTGAGGTTACTGTGAACTGTGGTGCCAGGACACTCTACTGAGGGCAACAAAGTGAGACTCTGTGTCAAAAATAGAAAAAAAAAGTACCTTATGGTGGCTGGTGCAGAGTAGACCTTGAACACATGTGGCCCCTCTCCTTCCAGTAGCAGCCCCTCATCTCCCAGCAACTGCCCTGTGTAGCTCAGTTGACACTCAGGCATGATTATGTTCTCTTTCTGTGTGCCTGTGGGGTCCTCTGTTCTCTTAATCTGTGCTCTCTTGTTTTTATCCTGGAGGACGTTTGGATGAACACTTGCCAAATCTGCACTAACCGTCCTTTTCTAATCTGTGGTGAGGCCCTCTTTCCCTCCCTGCCACTTTCTTTGCTGAGTTCTGGGCCTGGCTGGTTGCTGGAGATGAGCCTTGTTTACAAACCTGCCTCTTGTTCCCACAGATCTTTGTGGAGTTCACCTCTGTGTTTGACTGCCAGAAAGCCATGCAGGGCCTGACAGGCCGCAAGTTCGCCAACAGAGTGGTTGTCACAAAGTACTGTGACCCCGACTCTTACCACCGCCGGGACTTCTGGTAGAGGCGGGCAGGGGAGGGTGGGGGCAGGGCTGGCTGGGGGCTTCTTCCTCCTCCGGTCCCCCTTTTCCCTCTCTGAAGATGGGCAGAGGAGTGACAGCCGAATGACAGCCGGCAGCAACTGGAATGGCAGCAATTAGGGGTGGGGGGTAGGGGGGTGGGGGGATAGGGCAGGGAGGGGACTGGGGAGGTGTGCACACAGGCCCACTCAGACACACGCACCCATACAGACACAGAGGGAAGGGGTTGGGATGGGGATGGGGTGCACAGTAGGGTGGGTAGGACCCCCATAGCCCCTCCCAAAACAGCCTCTCCTCCTTTGGACCCCCTTCTCCCCTTCCCCCCATGGTAGGATTATAGCGTGTTTATATTTTATGGCCAAACTATTTTGAATTTTGTTGTCCGGCCTTCAGCGCCCAGCCCTCCCTTTTACCAGGACCACAGCTCCATTCCTTTGGCCTCTGGTCCTCTCTGACCCCCTGGTTTCTTACATAGTTGACTCTGTCCTCTTAGTCTCCCCGACCTGCGCCCAGCCCAGTGGCCCCTGTCCCTCTTCTCTCTGTGGCAGTTTCATATTTGCTAAGACGAATTTGCTCATTAAACATTTTGTTGTATTTTATTTTATGGAACTGCGCTGTGTCCACTGTGTACGGCCACTCTCCCTTTCGGTGCTGGTGGGCGGTTTCCTTTGGAAAAGTGCGGGCTGAAGCTCCCGCTTGGGAGGGTGCGCTGGGGCCCCCGGGCACGCCTGCGGGCCTCGGAGGGCGGTCCCTGGAGGGTGCGGGCAAGGTGGGATCCTGCACCATCTGGGGAGGGCAGGCGGCTTCGTGTGCTCCGGGCGGTCACAGTGTGGGCAGACTGCGGACCTCAGCTTGCACTTCGGTGACCCTCATATGCAGCCCTCCCGTACTTCCAGGCTCTCAGTCGAGCTCCGCAACTGCAGGCGGAAGTGATGTAAGGGCGCCTAGCAACGGGCGCTCGCGCGCCGGAAGTGATGCACCCTGGCTGGCTAGGCAGCCAAAACGAGAGCGACTGGGCCTGGCGAGGCGCTGAGGGCGGGGCGCTGAGCCACTTCCGCTTCCGGTCCATCGCCTGCTTCGGTTTCCTCTCGTCCCTTTGGCGGCTCCCCTCCCCCGCCCGGCTATCTGCGCCCCTCCCGGGCGGCGGGGCGGCGGGGCAGTCGGCGTGCGGCCGTCCTTGCGTCCGCGCGCCTCCGCCTTTGCTGCCCGGGGCTCGGTGTGTGCCCCCGACACCGAGGCAGAGCGCGGATAGGGGGCTGACCGCCATGACCCCCCGGATCCCGGCGTGACGGGGCCGAGGTGAGCGCGGGGCTGGGGGCGCGGGGCGGATCGCGGAGGTCCGACCTGCCCTGAACACCCAGGCCTGGGCTGCAATGCGCGCGGTTTCGTCTGGGCCTCGGGATCTGGGTTCTAGTCCCTGTCGGCTTCTGTGTCTCTGCACCTGGGTCGGCCCGGAATGCCCCCGTGTCTCTGTTGGTCTCCAAGTCTCGCGTCTCTGTTTCCTGGTTTTCTGCCTGTGCCTCTGTTGCTCTATCCCCGTGTTTGTTTTGGTGCTTTTAAAAAAGGATTTGGAGATAGGAGTGTTCCTGTGCGTCTGTCCCGGCTCTTTCTCCTTAAGTTTCTGTGTCTAATTGTCAGGATTCTATTCTGGACTACGTATATCTCTCTGGGTTTCCACGTCTTTATTTCCCCAGGTAACTCCTTCTTGTCCTTAACAGACACCCCTCTACTTCTGGTGCACATCTTCCTGCTGCCTAGTCTAAGCATCTCAGTCTTGTCTCCATACCTATTACTAATCTGAAGTTTCTTTTCAGCTGTCTGTTGCTTAGTTTAGGATCTGCCGCTTCCTCCGGGTTTCTTAATCTCTAGTGTGGTGGCCAAGAGCTCCAACCCTCGACTCAGAGGTCCTGCTGCTAGCTAGCTGTGTGATATTTGCCAGGTGATTTCTGTCTCCAAACCTCTCAGCTCCCTAAACTTTAAAATGGGTGCATTCATCGTTGCTACATTGTAGCAGCCTTGTGTTTTTAAATCCAAGTGATGCTTATAAAGTGCTTATAACAGTGTCTGGTATGTAGCAAATGTGTAATTACTGGGAGCTCTGGTTTTTAGTGTTACAGTACTTAGAGATTTTCTGTTTTACACATTAAGTGTTAGATATTTGTCATTTTAGTACCTTGGAGAATTTTGCCATATCTTTTGTATTCTATTTATTCTAATAATTTTCTTTGAGTAAATTTAATTTGAAAAAGTCTCATTCTAAGCAATATCTGTGATCTTAGCTTTGATGTCCTAGTTGTATATTTTTTCTAACACTCTTCAAATAAGTACACATATTAAAATAGCACATCTTCTGCTGCCACCCATTTGGAAATGTCTTATTTTTTCTCTGATAATAATAACAGTCAGTGTTACTGAGTGCTGACTTATCAGTGGGACACAGTGCTAAGCACTTTATGTACCCATCTTGTTTAATCAACAAGCCTGCCAGGTAGGAATTCTTTCCTTCATTTCAGAGTTGAGCAAACTGAATCTCAGGGAGGTTTGCTCCTCTGGTAGCTGATGTGGTCAGGATTTGAACCTAGATTTCATGTTCTTTTCCATTATATCCTATTTTTCTCAGCCCCAGGGCTCTTTTCTCTTTTCTCTTTTTGTCCTCCTGCCTCTTACCATGTTTTCTTATCTGTTTCTTATTATGTCTTTGTCTGTGTTACCCTGTCTCTGGATTGGTCTTTCTCCCTGGGTTTTTCTGTGTCTCTTTCTGTCCATGTGTCTGTGTCTGTCATTTCTTGTCACTAATCTTTTCTGTATTTGTCACATCATTTCTTCATTTTAGTGTGTGTGGCTGTGTCTAAGTTGGGATTGTGATCACTTTTGTTCAAATAGCTATACCTCTCTCTTCAGGCCCCTGGCTCTCTGGCCTGAGTTGAAGTCAGGGGTCAGCCTTTCTTGCTCACCCTCTTAAATCATGGTGCAGTGAAAACCTTGTTGGAGTGGCATTGACTGTGATGGTCTGAGCCTGCTCTGGGACCAGGTTGCTCCAAGAGTGAGATGTGTCCCTGGGCAAGGAAGATAGTTACCTGCTCTGGGTCTCAGCACTCTCCCCCACCCCCCAAGGTGGCTGTGAACATGGAGTTGCTGCAAGGGTTGGGTGAGTTACTGTGTGAACAGCATGGAGCAGGGCCTGGCTCAGGGTGAGAGTTGCATAAATGGCAGCTATGTTTGGTTGATTCTCTTCCTTCTGCTCTTCTCATCACTGATCTCAGCGAGGTTCATAATTTAGGTTAATTTAAAAGTGAGTTTTGGAGTTTCAAGTGGGCCTTGGGTAGAGTCTGCACTGCTATTCTAAGTGTCTGACCTCGGCTGAAATATTTACTCTCTAAAAGCCCAGTCTATGTTAAATGAGATAATGCACCTTGCAGAGCAAGTTCCTGCTAGGATGCAGGCTGTGAGGCCACCTCCTTATCTCTCCTTCTGAGCCATGGGCTTCTCCCGCCCTTGGGACGCCTAGTTGGCTGGTAACTTCTGTCCTCTTGCCACCCTGGGATGGCCCCCCCCTTCTGCTTGTTTTTTTAATACCTTCATGGGCTCCTTTCCTGTGTTGCTTTTGGATTCCTCCACTCCTGCCCCCTCCATCCTTGCTCCAGAGGTCTTTCCTGCCCTCCTTCCTTCACTTCCTTCCTGAACCATTTTCTGAATGGTTTTTCTGGGCCAGCTTCTCTGCTGGGAAAAGCCACATCCAGACAAATGTATTCTCTGTCCCTGTGGAGCTCAGGGGTCAACCTTAGCCATAGGATCAGACAAATGATTATAAAATCATGAAAGCAAGAGAGTCTACTGACAAGGCTCTGGGGATGGTAGCTGTGGTGTTGGGGTGCAGATTTGGGACGCTTAAGTGGAGCTGTTGGGGTGAGTGGGTATCCCTGGGGGAGGAAGGAAGAAGAGTACAAGGACGGAGGGTCTCGTGATGTGCTGCCTGCTTTCACAGAGCACTTTCTGCTCACCGTATTCTCTCAGTTCCCTAGATCACTGCATGGAGCCCCAGTTTACAGCGAAGAAAGCCAGGAGGCAAAAATTCTTGGCTCATTTGCCCCCTGTCCAAGGTGGCCAGCCAGGAGGTAGCCCAGCTGGGGTGAAGGCCTATGATCTGCACATTCTGCCTGGCTGAGCAGGGGCCCCAAGTGGGAAGGAGACAGCATGTTTGAGGAACTGAAAGATGGACGGTTAACTTTCAGATGGAGGTTAACAAAGGACAGAGCCTTCTGGGCCACAATTAGGACCTCATCTTCTGCTTTGAGGGCAATGGGAAGTCCCTGGAAGGTTGGGCACAGGCTCTCAGCAGTATCCTGTTTGTGTTTCCAAAGGTTCTCTCCCCTTCTTAAATGCAGTGACCAACCTCCAAGAGTCACTCCATCACGCCACGCCTTGAGGGGGCTGTGCCCCTTACTGCTGCTGGGCACCATGTCGACCTCATCTCTGAGGCGCCAGATGAAGAACATTGTCCACAACTACTCAGAGGCTGAGATCAAGGTTCGAGAGGCCACAAGCAACGACCCCTGGGGCCCATCCAGCTCCCTCATGTCTGAGATTGCTGACCTCACTTACAACGTTGTTGCCTTCTCGGAGATCATGAGCATGATCTGGAAGCGGCTCAATGACCATGGCAAGAACTGGCGGCATGTCTACAAGGTCAGCCCTGGGCCTGTGGGGCAGGGGTTGGGCAGGCTGTGCACCCCCTGACCATGTAAATCTATTTGAACAAGTGGTACATTTCTAAGATTCACACACGCAGAAGGACTAAGAAGGTCTCAGTTCCCTCCGTGCTGAGTGCACAGATGCCCGTTCCTCTCTCAGCCTCTGGGACCACCTCTGGACACCCATCCAAGCAGGTGTGTGCCCAGCAGCCCAGATGAGCCCAGACGTGCTATGTCAGACTTAGACTGTGTACTGTTTGCTGCTGTTTGTCTGACATTTGGGGAGAGGCAGGCCTTCAGGGACAGGGCACAGATAACAGGTGGTGTTACCTGCCAGGAGTCAGAGAGGAGGGGCTGGCTACCAAGGGGCAGCACGAGGAAATTTTGGGGATAGTGGGACTGCTTTGTATCTTGATTGCAGCAGTAATTACATGTCATCCACATTTGTCAGAACTCAGACCGTATGTTAAAATGAGTGAGTTATACTGTATGTAAATTTGTCCCCAATTTCAAAAAGGAAAATGAGACTCTCTTAGAGAATATCCTGTTAGGATATAAACGGTCACATTTATTTTTCTTTTAAAGTTTCATAATGCTCAGCTACATAGATTAATCATTACTAAACTAGTTCCCTGTTAATGGATTTTTTTTTCTTTAAGGCATGTGCAGTGGTCTGCTTTTATATAAGTAAGGGTGGGAGTATCCTTATATGTTTGCCAATTTCTAGAACAGGAATTTCTGGGTCAAAGGGTTGTATGCCTATGTGATTTTGGTAAATGCGGCTAATGCAACTACCACAGAAGTGGCCTGGTGCGTGCTAGACCACTGAGCAGATGCTCAGATCTTGGGTCACAGCCAGAGAAAGGCTTGAGTCTGGGCAGGACTCAGCAATCCTGTTTTCTGTTTGACCACTGCTCTTGGGGCCAAGGAGCCTGGTATCCCCCCCTCTGATCACTCTATGCCTTGTGTTACAGCACAGTGGCCAAGGATGTGGGCTGGGGCCAGGTGACTGGGTCATTGTCCTGGTGGTGGGGCCTCAGGCTAGTTATTGGGTGTTGGTAGATGTCTGACCCTGGGCAGGGGCTGGTGAGAGTCAGAAGGTCTTGGTGCTGCTGCTTTGGTGGCATCTGCACAGGGCCTAACCTCACAGACTTGGACTGGGGCCTGTCCTGGCCTAGCTCCCTGTCTTTGCTGATTTTTGACACCTCCTGCTCAAGTCTCAGAATGAGCAGGATGGTTCCCTCTGCTCAGAGGTGAGGCAGTTGAGGCCAGGGAGTTGAAGCAGTGAATTGAGGCCTGTTTTTTCTAACTTATTTTCAAGCCCATCCTGACATAGCCCATTTGGGTCTTGGTTTGGGTTAAATCACAGGTCAAGTCAATAAATTGGTCACTTACTGTGAAGGACTGGGTGGTGGTCCTCTGAGAATTGGAGAAAGGGCCAGGGATGCAGGCGAGTCTGTGAGAGGAGGTGGGGGGATGGGCACGTGAAGGGAGGCACATTCTTCCTGACCCTAGACCTGTGACTGGGTAGTGATACTGGGGACAGAGAACAGTAGAGTGGCCCTTGGTCAGGTGTGGCTGGCAGGTGTTAAGGTCTGGGAGTAAGGGGAGCCTGCTGCAGAGTGGGAGGGTGCAGGGCAGGGCCTCTGCTGCCATGTGGGTTCAGGCTGCTTTCTAAAGATGAGAATGGCTTTTGGATATTTCAGTAGCAAAAAAACCCTATAGGCAATGGGAGGTCTCTGTGGGCTGCACACAGTGAAGTGACTTGTCCCATGTTCATTCCACACATTGTCCTATGGCCCCTATGAGTGGGCCCTTGCTGGGCTTAGCCCTGATGGGATCCTGCCTGACCTCAAATAGCTCCTGGGTGTGTAGGGATGAGGTTTGGAAAATGTAGACAGCTTGGCTGGTGCCAGGGAGGAAGGGACATAGCACAGGACCCTGCCAGCCCTGGGACAGCTTCCTAGAGGAGGTAGGCCATGCTCATCACAGGTTCCAACTAACTCTTTCAGCCTGGTTCTTGCTAGGAACTGCTAAGAGGTATATTTGCTGAGGTATAATGTGTGTATCGTAAAATCCTCCCTTTCTCAGTACAATTCTCTGGACATAAGACTTAGGAACGTATCTCAGGACTGTCACTACAGTGAAGACATAATCTTTGTCACCCAAGCTCCCCATGATCCTTTGCAGTCCTTCCCAAGCTCTGCCCCTGCCCAGCCACCACTGCCCAGGTTTGTCCCTGCAGCCCCTCCTGATTTTTGTGGCTCCCCTTTCTCCCTTCCCCAAGTCAGAGGCTATGGGGCAGCAGTCTTTTCTTTGGGTGTGGTGGGGTGGGGGCAGGCGTGTGTGTGTGTGTGTGTGTGTGTGTGTGTCCCTGGCTCATATGGCTGAAGGCACAGGGCCGTTGCTGTACTTGGAGCCTGTGTTTTCTCATGCGGAAGCTGGAATACACTCTTGGTATGCCTCTGTCCTGAGCGTGGCGGTGTGGGGTCAGCAGGTGTCACTGTGCTCCTGCTGGCTGCATGTAGGTAGCTGAGCAAGGCATAGGACAGACACTTAGGAGGTGGAGGGTGCTTCCTGGGTCTGTTTCTGCCCAGTGCCTCCCTTT
>NW_003852659.1:202366-237904 GCF_000181295.1 Otolemur garnettii | reverse complement strand
CCCCCAGGCCAGCGTCCCTGAGCCACTGTGGGTCTGCAGCATCCCCTAGCCTCCAGAGTCCTGTATGCTTGCTGACCTGTCTTGGCAGGAGAGCAGGTCCTCTTGTTTCCTGCCATCCTTTTTTTTTGGCTGGGGCCGGGTTTGAACCTGCCACTTCTGGTATATGGGGCTGGCGCCCTACTCCTTTGAGCCACAGGCGCTGCCCTCTTGCCATCCTCTTGCCACCATGGCTGCATGTGGGTAGCTGAGCAAGGCATAGGACAGACACTTAGGAGGTGGAGGGTCTCATCACCTCAGCCCCAGGTGGTGAGATAGTTAGGAACAATCTTTCCTTCTTGGTGGATGGTCTATCTGCTTAAAATTGTGGATTGTGGGGAAGCTGGAGTTCTCTCCAGAGCTTCAGGTCTCCCACCCTGTGCCCTTGCCTGGCTTGGATTTTGTGGATCTTATCATCCCCCCTGTGAAGAAAGTCTGAGCATGGCCCTCGGCAGGCCTGGCTTTTGCATGTCCTCCCTGCAGGGCTCTAGCTCAAGTCTGGGGGTGAGGGTGTATTGGTTCAGGGCCTGTCAGTGTGGCCCTGTGCACATCCTCATAATCACCCAGTGAAAGAAGTACTGTTCCTGCTTCAGCTCCCTTTGCCAGGTGAGGAAACTGAAGCCCAAAGAAGTTTAGGGCCACCCAGCATGTATTAAAGCTGGAGCAGAGCCCAGAACCTACCCTCCACCCCTGCACTGTCACCTTGTCTGAAGATGCAGGGTCTTTTGGTCTTTGTCTTAAACCAGGGATCAGCAACCTGCAGCCCACTGGCCAACTCCCACCTGTTTTGTAAATAAAGTTTTACTGGAACACAGCCAGGCCCATTCATCAGGGCTTCCTAGTAGTGGAGATAGAGTATATGGCTTGAAAACCTGAAATACTGGGTCCTTTACAGAAAAAGTTCATTGAACCTGTTTTAAACACCCTCGACAAAGTTGTTTTAAAAATAAAGACTATTGGCTCAGCGCCTGTGGCTCAAGTGGCTAAGGCGCCAGCCACATACACCTAAGGTGGTGGGTTTGAATCCAGCCCGGACCCACCAAACAACAATGAAGGCTGCAACCAAAAAATAGCCAGGCATTGTGGAGGGTGCCTGTGGTCCCAGCTGCTTGGGAGGCTGAGCCAGGAGACTTGCTTGAGCCCAGGAGTTGGAGGTTCTTGTGAGCTGTGATGCCATGGCACTCTACCCAGGGTGACAGTTTGAGGCTCTGTCTCAAAAAAAAAAAGATATTGGGTTATCCAGTCACCTACTTCTTTTTTTTGCGACAAAGTCTTCTGCTCTGTTAGCCTGACTAGAGTGCAGTGGCACTGTCACAGCTTACTGCAATGTTGAACTCTGGGCTCAAGCAACCCTCTTGCCTCAGTCTCCTGAGTAGTGGGGATTGCACATGCCTGCCACCACGTCTGGCTAGTTTATTTATTTATTTTTGGTAGAGATGAGGTCTTACTATGGTTGGCCTTAAGTTATCCTCCTGCTTTGGCCCCCCAAATTGCTAAGATTACAGGCATGAGCCACTATGCCCAGCCTAGTTGCCCAGTTTTATTAATTAATTAATTTATTTATTTTTGAGACAGTCTTACTTTGTCACCCTCTGTAGAGTGCTGTGGCTTCATAGCTCACAGCAATATCAAACTCTTGGGCTCAAGTGGTTCTCTTGCCTGAGCCTCCCAAGTAGCTGGGACTACAGGTCCCTGCCGCAGTGCCCAGCTATATATAGAGACCAGGGTCTCGCCTCTTGCTCAAGCTGGTCTTGAACCTGTGAGCTCAGGCAATCCACTGCCCTTGGCCTCCCAGAGTACTAGGATTATAGGTGTGAGCCACTGTATCTGTCCAGTTGCCTACTTTTAAAATAAGTTATAAATTTATCTGTGAGGAGTAGCATCTAAGCAGATCATTAATGTTAACCCAGTTAGCTTTAATGTATGTGTACACCTCTGTAGCCTTGGCCTAGTGGGAATTGAGGGTGTGTTCAGCTTTGCCGGAGGCTCCCTCACAACACCCCTCCCCATAGGCACCTGTCGCATTTGAGTTTGCTGAGGCAGTTCTTGAACTATATATATGCTGAGGCTTGTATACGGTCTTTTGTGCCTTGCTTTCTTTGCTTGCAGTCCTGCTTGGGAGGTTGACCTGTGTTGCTGTGCACTCCAGTCACTGCTGTATTTTTTTATTGCTCTGTGTGTGTGTGTTTGTGGTCCCACTGTGTGAATTTACTGCTGTGGGCAGTTGCACTATTTTCTGGTTCATAATCTTTACAACTGTAATTCCACAAGTCCAAAGAACTCTGAAAATGAAAGTTGTTTGTAATCCATTTGCTGCAAAGCCTGACACACTGTCATGTACATGTGGCCTTTTGGTCTGTTGGCCGTAATTCTGTGTTGGGAGTGTTCTCTTATGTGTGTGTGTGGTTTGTGCCTCATCTTACTGGTCTGAACTTGGGAAAATTCTAATTCTAAAACACAAGGGCTCCAGGAGTTCTGGACCCAGGACTGCCTCTTGGAGTCAGTGTGATAGTACAGGGAACTTACCTTCTTTCCTTTCTCTGATGTGTAAACACCTTGAGGGGCAGTTAAAGTCTGTTCTCCAATTACAGATGTAAATACTATAACATGCCTTCAAACTGCCTTGCCAGATATGGGTTTGCAATAATGAGTGGCCCTGGCATTTTTATTGGCAGATTTCTTCTTGGTTTAGAGTCTTGGTTCTCAACCTTCCTAAAGCCACGACCTTTTAATATAGTTCCCACAGGTTGAGAACCATTGGTTTAGACAGAGCTTAGCTGCAGTAGCTGACTCGTCCTTCCTTTTTTCTTCTCTGCTTTAGACCTGAGAGCCCTGTGTGGGTGGAGGTTCGTGAAACCCCTGCAGTCACCTGTACGGTCTAAGGTGTTTTTTTCTGAGGATGGCAGCCAGTGCTTCAGCAGAGCCTTTAAGAGGCTGTGACCCCTGGACATGCTCATCAGAGCAAGGCTTCAGCCAAGGAAGGGATGTGTTTTTATCCCTCATTTCATTTCAGTTTGATCTCATGTTATAAAATGCAAAGATATCAAAGGGTACAGGTTGAACAATAATGTTGCCTGCACCCTTCTTATTCCTGGCATTCTATTTTGTGTGTACCTTGGGCCTATGAAAGGTATGAATAGTCCCTTGTATGAAAGGTGATGAGCTCCTTTTGGTTATCTACAAGGCTATGAGTTTTAACCTTTGAAAGGGATGACTCATTTCAAACTTACAGAGCAATACAGAAAGCCTTCTAAGTTATCCTTCAGTGTGATTTAGTAGATGTTTTTTTTTGTTTTGTTTTGTGCCTTGTTAGAGTTTCTTCTTAAAGAAATAGGCCAGGCTCGGTGGCTCACACCTATAGTTTTAGCCCTTTGGGAGGCTGAGGTGGGAAGATTCCCTGAGCCCAGAGTACAGGGCTGCAGTGAGCTGTGGTAATGTCCCTGCATTCTAGACAGAACGAGACCTTGTCTTTCTTTCTTTCTTTTTTTTTTTTTTGAGACAAAGTTTCATTATGTCGCCCTTGGTAGAGTGCCATGGTGACACAGCTCACAGCAACCTCAGACTCTTGGGCTTCCAAGTCAGCAGTTCTCAACCCGTGGGTTGCGACCCATAGGAACTGTATTAAAGGGCGGCAGCATTTAGGAAGGTTGAGAACCACTGGCTTAAGTGATTCTCTTGCCTCAGCCTCCCAAGTAGCTGGGACTACAGGCACCTACCACACAACACCTGGCTAGAGATCCTGTCTCTTAAAAAAGGAAAGAAAGTAGAGTGGGCTCTGCAGTGACGCCCATCCAATGGCAGCTGCCACTTCCTTTGTTTAATTGTGGCTGTGTTCTAGCTCATACACAGTTCACCTCACCTTCTACAGTGGATGGTTCAGTGGCATTTGGTATGTTCACAGTCTTGTGTGGCCATCACATCTATATTTTATTTATTTATGTTTTCAATTTTTTTTTTTTTTTTGAGACAGGGTCTCATTATGTCACCCTTGGTAGAGTGCTCTGACGTCACAGCTCACAGCAACCTCAAACTATTGGGCTTAAGTAATTCTCTTGTGTCAGCTTCCCAAGTAGCTGGGACTATAGGTGCCTGCCAAATGCCTGGCTATTTTTTTGTTGGAACTGTCATTGTTGTTTAGCTGGCCTGGCCGGGTTCGAACCCACCAGCTTTGGTGTATGTGGCTGGCACTGTAACCAGTGTGCTACAGGTGCCAAGCCACCACCCCCACTTTAATTGCAAAAGTTTTTCATCTTCCCAAAAAGAAACTCCTACACTAAATGTCCTTCCAAAGTTCCCGCCTGCCCTTAGCCCCTGTGGGCCCATGACCGGCTCTCTGTGCAGATTGGCCTGTCTGGCATGTCTCATCAGTGGAGTCATACTCTGTGTGTGGCCTTTCTGCCTTTTTCTTCCCGTGGCACAGGGCTTCCGTGGTCGGTCCTTTTCATGGCCTTGGGCTGCCCCACTATGTGGGCAGACATAATGCCTGCTTGTGATGACGTGGGTGTTGTGGGACTTGAATCCCAGTGGCTGCCCCAGGGCCTTGGCCACAGTGCAGTCTTCAGTTCATCTTCATGGTGCTTTGGTGGTGACAGTGTGTCCCTGTCCCCTGCCTGCAGGCCATGACACTCATGGAGTACCTCATCAAGACTGGCTCAGAGCGAGTGTCGCAGCAGTGTAAAGAGAACATGTATGCTGTGCAGACGCTAAAGGACTTCCAGTATGTGGACCGGGATGGCAAGGACCAGGGTGTGAACGTGCGTGAGAAGGCCAAGCAGCTGGTGGCTTTGCTCCGAGATGAGGACCGGCTGCGGGAGGAGCGGGCGCACGCGCTCAAGACCAAGGAGAAACTGGCACAGACAGCAACGGGTAAGGCCCCTCCCCTTTCTCCTGAGGCACAATAGCTGCCAAGGCTCCCCATCCCAGCTGCTATACCCTGTGTCTCCCTTCTCTCTTCCCTCTCCTTACCTAGGCCCTGGGCTCGTCAGGCCCTTTCCTGTCTCCTGCCTTGGACCCCAGGGCCCTAGAATTGGGAAATTTCATCTGTTCACCCACAGAATTAGCTGAGTACCTCCTTAGGGCCCATGAGGAACTGCCAGACAGGGCGTGTGGGCCTCTCTGAGAGTCAGTGCAGGCGATGGGGCCTCCTGAGAGGCTATAGGGCGGCATCTTTGGGGGCTGCTCTGTCCATACTAAGATGGCTGAGGAGGTTGTTCCAGGCAGAGGATGGTGGCCTGGATGAGGCACAGTAGGAAGGCTGGGCACCAGAGCCTGCAGGCCACCAGAGTGCCTTTGGGCTTTGAAAAACATTTATTTTTTCATTTTTATTAGACAGAGGGTCTCATTTAGGCTGGAGTGCAGAGGTGTGATCCTACTTCACTTTAAACTTGAATTCCTCAGCCACCCAGAGTGCTGGGATTATAGGAAAGAGCCTTTAAAATGTTCATAGGTGGTAGACTCTGTATGGTGGGTGGTGACCAGAATTACAAGCAATTGGAAGAGTAAATAGAAAAGCAGAGTACTTTGCAGGCCAAGGTCTGTCTCAGAAAGTGTTTCCAGTCTTGTGGATGGGTTTGTGGGCCCTGGAGTGTTTTGGGAAATGCCCTCTCTGCTGGCCGGAGGTTCCAAGTCATGGAACTAGGAGGGCTGCTCAGGAGCTGAGCAGGGAAAAGTGGGAGAATGTCCAGACTTCTGCTTTGTTTAGGCAGTGGGTGGGGTGCCCTGGTGAGCAGGAGGTGGTCAGGATGGGGAGGGTGCTGTGTCATTCTGGACCTGCCAGGGAAGATGGGCAGGAGGGAGTCTGGCAGGGACGATGAGGCCTTCTGTCTGGAAGAGTCGAGTTTGGGGTTGTTCAGCACCCATTCAGAGACAGGTGGACCTGGCAAATGCTGCGACCTGTGTGCCTGTAAGGCAGCACTTAGGGAGTGTAAAGTGCAGGGAGGGGGGCCAGGTGGGGAGGAGGCTAGGGCTGGAGACCAGAATGGTAGGGGCAGGACGCAGGCCACTGGCTCGAGGTGGCTTGATGGGCAAACAGGGTTAGGGGACCAAGGAGGGAGTTTTTGGCACTTAGAGATCCTAGAGCAGAGGGTGTTGGACTGTGCTTGGCTCTTGTGGCTGGGCCATACACTTGCGAGTAGGGACTATTCTGCCCCCAGACTCTTCTCATGGATGCTGAAGTTTGAATTTTGAGTTAGGTTCACTCATCCTGACAATTTTATTTTACTCCCAACCATTAAAAAATGTAAAGCTTTTTAGTTCTTGTGTGTCTTTGCCAGTTGTCTGGCTCCTGTCCCAGAGTGAGCTTCTTGGAGGGCTGAGGCCGGGAGAGGAGGCTAGGTATTGAGAATGTGGGGCCCTGACATGGGGGAGAGCTGGTGGTCCTGTGGGGAGTCATGCTAAGGTGGGGTGCTCTGGTGATGGGAAGCCTGGAGTGTTGCTTGTATGGTGCCTCTCCTTACCTATCAAGTATGAGATGGGGCCTTCAGTCTCAGTGAGGCCCAAGCAGCTCAGGGCTTCAGGGGCTCCCAGTACCCACCTGGGAGTCCTGAGGGCTTGGGAGAGCAGGGATATTGTCCTCCCACTGGGTTAGCCTTGTCTGTGATCTCATCTATCTTTCATCTGTGTCCATCACCTGTTGGCTACCCTGGTCCAAGTCTGTGCCCCCAGCCTGGCTCCTGCTTAGGACACCTTGCTGAGTCCAGCCCAGGGCTGCCTGGGCCAAGTGTAGGTGAGGCCAGGGGACAGCTGCCTCCACTGTAGCCAAGGAGAAGCTGGGGCCTCCTCAGTGAGCAGCCTGCACTAGTGGGACTGGTGGATGCAGGGACCCAGGACACAGGTAGAAAGTCTCCCTGCTGAGGGTCCCTGCTGGTAGGGAGGGCAGGGTAGGAGATACTGGTCTGCTTTGGGTCCTGGTGGCTCAGTCCTCTGCACTGTTGAGGGGCAGAGACCCCCAGGCCTTGAGGAGTTAAGCAAGGAGGACTTGGATAGAGGCCAGGAGAGGCCTTTGAGAAGTTGCTGGCTGTGCAGGTCCTGGCTCTCTCCTGGTGGGGTCAGCTTCACCGCCACATGCCATCCTTCCCTTCTCCCACTCTTGCTCCTGAACCAAGGTCTTCTTGTCAGCCCACCCCTCTACCCTGGCTGGGCCTCGGATTGCACAGCCTGGACATATGCTGTCCTTCCCCTGCACCACATACCCTGCTCTCCTGGGGACCTAGTCTCTGATCCCTGTTTCATCTGCAGTCTTGTCCTTCCAAGGTTAGGGGGTTGAGAAGGGGGTTTGGAAATGGAAGCCCTTGTCCACCCAGGGTCTGATCCTACCTGCTTCTTCCTGTGCCAGCCTCGTCAGCAGCTGTGGGCTCTGGGCCCCCACCTGAAGCAGAGCAGGCATGGCCACAGAGCAGTGGGGAGGAGGAGCTGCAGCTCCAGTTGGCCCTGGCCATGAGCAAAGAGGAGGCTGACCAGGTACTGATGTGATGCCAAGGCTCACTGTTCTGCCATCCCATCTCCATGCCACATCCCACCCCTCCTCTTACGCCCTATGGGCTCTTTGACTGGATCCTCATCTCCAGCCCCTCTGCGTGCCCCTCTCTGCCTGTCCCTCAGGGTTTCGTTTCTTTGGCCCTGCCTAACCCTGGCTTTCCCTCTACTATGTTCTCTCTCGGCCTCTCTGTGGCTCTGCCTCTGGCTCCCCCTGCCCCGCTCATGCTCTCTCTCCCCCAGCCCCCATCCTGCGGCCCCGAGGACGACGTCCAGCTCCAGCTGGCCCTTAGTTTGAGCCGAGAGGAGCACGATAAGGTCAGAGCAGCCTCATGCCCCTGCCCAGGGCTCCCCTTAGACCAGCCCCATTGCCCCTTCTAGAAGCTCTCCTCATCCTGCTGGGCCCCAGCACACAGGCTCATGTGTCCCGATCTTTGGGTCTTCTGCCAAAGGACCTCAGGACAAACAGAGCCTGAGGTGCTTGGGGTGAAGCAGGGGCCTCCCTGCTCACCTGGGCCAGGGTTGCCATCACGTCAGCCCGGCCAGCCTACTGTCCCTTTGTGTGACACCCCCACTCATCCCCCAGACCACACTCCCCCCTGTGTCCTACCTGCCTTCAACCCAGGTGTCCCATCCCATTCCATACATCGTTGCATCCCATTTTGAGATATCCCATCCATTTTTAAGTCACCTTTGTCATGCTGGGAGGGGGTTGTTGGGGGCCTTCCAGGTTGGGAGTGTCAGCCTCTGCTATCCGCTTGGTGTTCTGATCCTCCCTCTGGCTGCCCCCAACAGGAAGAGCGGATCCGTCGTGGGGATGACCTGAGGCTGCAAATGGCCATTGAAGAGAGCAAGAGGGAGACTGGGGGCAAGGAGGAGGTATGTATGGGCCGACGCTGCACTCTCTGGCTTCTGTGAACTTCTCTTCATCCCACTGGCAGGTCCCCAGTGAGCAGACACAGAAAAACAGGGCCCTAAAGCCTGCCATGTGCCCACTGGGGCCTGGGGCCCACAGCCCACCAGGCCTCTCTGCAGCTGCTTCCTGCCTTGGGGGGTGAGGGTTTCTGCCCTGTAGGCATGTGGAGCCAGGCCTGGGCACTGTCGTGGTCCCACCGTGCCAGGTGCTTCCACCACTGGCCATCACAGCTGAAAGGCTGGTAGCAGTCTGACAACAACCTACCAAGCTGTGGAAGGAGCAGTAGGTTTCCCTTACCTGCCCCATCTTCTTAGGTACCTCCTGAGTGCTGGGCCATGTGCTAGACACTGGGGCTGATCTGTGAGCAGGAAAATTATGGTCCCTTCCCTCCCACTTGACTTTGGAGAGGAATAGTGTTTTCCTGGTGTATTTGTGCCCAGTGGCTGAGCGGCAGACTTTCCCAAACCTTGCTGCTTCCACATGATGCTTCTCATGGCTCTGTGGACAGGGCTTGGCTGAGTGGTAGTTCTGCTCCACATGACAGGGCCGAGGTCACTCCCACTTCGCTTGTCCTTCAGCTTCCTCTCATGGCCTTTCTCTGGTCACTAATCTGTCTTGAGTGTCTTCACGGCATGGTGGCTGCTGTCGCTCCCCCTGGCCCCGAGCTCACTGGGCAGGATTGTGGGTGCTGTGTGCTACTGGTCTGAGCAGGTCCTGAGGCAGCCCAGATTTGTGGAGTGGGATGCAGCCCCCTGCCCCATGGGAGGGGCAGCAGGTTGCCTGTGCTGAGGGTGGTAGGGCACAGCAGGGTTTTCTTGGACAGAAAAGTCTATTCAGGACAAAGCTCTGAGTGGGCCCCAGTGAGGATTCCCTACTGGAGGAAGTTGGGGCACCAGACTCCCATCTCTCCTTCACTCCTGCCCTGCCTGAGCCTGCCTGAGCCTGCTCTGAGAACAGGTGGGGAGGATGGATATGGCTGCTGGAGGCACAACCTGGCTCTTCTTCCCCTTGGGGCCCTTTGCCTCAGGGGTGCTGATTGGGTATGTGGGGGGCACCTCCACCCCTAGAACGCAGGGTGTTGATGCTGTCGCCTAGTGTGGGGGTCACTGGAAAGGTGTTCTTGGGGTGGCCTAGGGAGGGCCTTGGGGGTGGTTCTGGGAGACGGCAGGGAGAGGTTGTGTGGGTCCAGGGATGGGCCTGGCCTCTGTCCTCAGGGCCACAGAAAGGATTGTGGGCAGGTGGGTTTGAAGGACCGCCCTGTGCTGTGCAGAGGATGGACTGGGGGCAGGTTTGAGGGGTAAGGGGCCCCGTCAGTGGTGACCTGTGCTGGGGTAGGGCAGCTTGAGGGGCAGGTCAACCTGGAGGCCTGGCGGAAGGACTGAGCACATGGGTGTCTGTAATGGCTCTGCCTCCCTTGCACCTCTCCTCCTGGGTGGCTCCTGCCCTCCAACTGCCTTAGCTTAGTTCAGCCCTGGCACTCAGCTCAGCCCATCCAAGCCCTGGCTGTCCCACCACCCCCTTACGCTGCTTGTCTTTTACCTTGTAGTCATCCCTCATGGATCTTGCTGATGTCTTCACTGCTCCAGCTCCTCCACCGGCCTCTGACCCCTGGGGAGGCCCAGCGCCCATGGCTGCTGCCATCCCCTCGGCTGCCCCCACCTCGGACCCCTGGGGGGGTCCCCCTGTCCCTCCAGCTGCTGACCCCTGGGGTGCTCCAGGTCCCACACCAGCCTCCGGGGACCCCTGGAGGCCTGCTGCCCCCTCAGGGCCTTCGGTTGACCCTTGGGGTGGGACCCCTGCCCCTGCAGCTGGAGAGGGGTCCACACCTGACCCATGGGGAAGCTCTGATGGTGAGTCCCACCACCTGCTTAGAGCTGGCCTCTACTTAGGGATGCCCTTGGCCAGGGACATACATAGCCAAGTGGTGCCAGGCATGGGGGGCACTCTGGGTGCAGTGAGGGGGTACCCAAGGAAGAGCTGAGGGGCCCAGAGGAGGCCTGGGGTTGTGGGCAGTGGGAGGGAGAGGGGCAGGGCAGGCAGAAAGGGTCCAGGTGCTTAGTGGGGCAGGGATGGCTGGTAGGGGGATAACAGGGAGCTGGGTGTGAGGGGTTGAGGAGAGGCTCTGAGCATGTGAACTGGTCGAAGCAGATACATAGCTGGGACACAGGCATGCTGGGGAGGCTGGCTGAGAAGGAATAGGCATGGGGCAACTTTTGTGTGATTAGCCCTAGATTCAATGGTGACAGGCCATGAACTGCCTTGGCAGTCAAGGTCACTAGCCCCTCAGGTGTCATAAATTTTTCCTCACCCAGGTGGAGCCCCTGTTAGCAGACCCCCAGCGTCCGATCCTTGGTCACCAGCGCCAGCCTTCTCGGACCCCTGGGGGGGGTCACCTGCCAAGCCTAGCACTAATGGCACCTCAGGTATTGGCTGGGGGGAGGCTTGGGACTTAGGGTGGGGTGGGCAGAGCCCCATGTGAGTGAGTGAGTGTGAATAGTTGGTCTCCTGGGGCCTGGTGGGAGGGAGCTAGAAAACTGGAAGTGGGGGCAGAGGTGAGACCCTAGGCAGGTACTAAGCAGACAGCTTTGCTCCCCTGCAGCAGTCGGGTGCTTTGACACAGAGCCTGATGAGTTCTCTGACTTTGACCGACTCCGCACAGCACTGCCGACCTCTGGGAGCAGCACGGGTGAGCCCCTCCTTGGGCTGGGCTGCCGGCACTCAGGGTGGAGGTACAGTTGGGCAGAATAAGTGAGACCCACTCACCTGTCTTTAAAAGAAACGTGTCTTTGGAATAATTTCAGACTTGGAGAAAAGTCCAGAACAAGGACAATCTCTGTCCTGTCCAGCCAGCCATATGGTGACTGCCATGTAACTGGAATTTGCAAAGTGGCCCTGACTCATGCCCTCTATCGTCTACCTCTTCCCTGACCCCTTATGTCTTTTGACCCAGGGTCTGTCCTTAGTGGGTGCAGGCCAGTGCCCACCATCTGACGAGACCCATCTGGACAGCGTTCCAGGTCTCAGAAGACCATGTGGGTGCTGTGGGGTCCCAGTAGCTTTGGCTGGTATCTGTTTGCCTGCAGGTGATGGGTATGAGGTCAACTTTGATCCCTTTTTTTTTTTTTTTTTTTTGAATTAAGGGAACTTCTATTGAAGTACAAATTGTGGTGCAGAAATGTATTTGGCAGGGGCTGGGGAGTGAGGAAGATGGTGGTGATCCAACACTTCATCTCCTCACACTGGGGTCATTTTATTAATTTTTTTTTTTTTTTGAGACAGTCTCATTTTGTCGCCCTTGGTAGAGTGCTGTGGCATCACAGCTCACAGCAACCTCAAACTCTTGGGCTTAAGGGATTCTCTTGCCTCAGCCTCCTAAGTAGCTGGGACTACACAACACCAGGTTTTTTTTTGTTGTTGTTGTTGTAGTTGTCATTGTTTTAGCTGGCCGGGTCAGGTTTGAACCCACCAACCTCAGTATATGTGGCCAGTGCCCTACCCTCTGAGCTACGGGCGCTGCCAACACTGGGGTCATTTGAGATTAACCGTCCAGTCTGCAGTTTTCGTTTCAGGTCCTTCCCCCTCCATACAAGTTTGTGCATTTTTTCCCAACATTAGATAGAATTAAAAAAAAAAAAAGATAATTAAGCCAACAGTTGTCATCAAACCATTGTTTCTGCACCTAGTTTTTTAGGGCTATGTAGTTAACTGAGCTTCTGCAGGACAGCCCCTTTGAGGCCTGAAGTGCCCAGTAAATAGTCCCGCCCTGCCTCCCCTCTGGGTCAGAGACCTGGAGTCAAGCACTGTGCCTGGTGTCATCATTCCTTCTGTGTGTCTTCACCAGAGTCACACACCTATTTTTGGATCTGGGCTCCAACATTCAGTGCTTCTGGGCTTGGGCAGGTGCTTCCCCCTCTGTGCCCCAGTCCCTCCTCCTTGAGACCTCTAGCACCAGGCGCTCTTTGGGGATCCCCACCTGTTGGAACCCCCACCAGGCCGCCCCTCTGAGCCCCTCTCCTCCTTCTAGGGGAGCTGGAGCTGCTGGCAGGAGAGGTACCCACCCACAGCCCTGGGGCATTTGATATGAGTGGGGTTGGGGAGTCTCTGGCTGAGGCTGTGGGAAGTCCTCCACCTGCAGCCACCCCCACCCCCACGCCTCCTACCCGGAAGACGCCGGAGTCATTCCTGGGGCCCAATGCAGCTCTTGTGGACCTGGACTCGCTGGTGAGCCGGCCGGGCCCTACGCCACCGGGAGCCAAGGCCTCCAATCCCTTTCTGCCAAGTGGTGAGTGCGGCCCCCTGGTTGGCTCCTGGGTCCTCCTGCCCATCTTGCCTCCCCACCTGCTGCACAGTCTGGCTGTACATAGCTTACTGATAGTCTGTGTCTCTGTTTTCTCTCCCTACAGGAGCCCCAGCCACTGGCCCCTCTGTCACCAACCCCTTCCAGCCTGCCCCCCCTGCGACGCTCACCCTGAACCAGCTCCGTCTTAGTCCTGCACCCCCAGGCCCTGGGGCACCCCCCTACATCTCTCCTCTTGGTGGGGGTCCTGGCCTGACTCCAGTGCTGCCCCCGGGCCCCTCGGCCCCCAGTACAAACCCCTTCCTCCTATAATCCAGGGTGGGAGGGGCCCTGTCTAGCCCGGCCCACTGCCCCCTTCTGTTCCCTCAGGTCAGTGCTGTGAGTGCATGTGACATGGGCCCGCCCAGTCCCCTCCCAGTGCCCACTCACACTACACCTCCCCCACATCCCCCACCCCTCCTGCCCAAAGAAAAGCTGGACATGGGGTGGGGAAGGGCGCTGGCTGGAGGACCCTGTTCCCACGGCATTAGGAGGGGAAGGATGGCTGGGCCCCCTCCCCCATTTCCCTCCCTCTAAACTCCTGACTCCTCATCAGTGTTTGAACCTTCTATCCCTCCCCCCCATGCACCCCTTGGTGAATCTTTGATGATGATTTTGGCAACTTTGGGAATAAATGGCAATTCTCAAGGGTGTGCTGCCCCAGACTCCACACACAACTCAGCATGTCCCTCAGCATTCCCTTCACCCTGGGCCCAGGGCTTGAGTCCTGTTTCCCTCTTGGGGACAGCTGGGAGCCAGTGCCTCTCTCAGAGGTGTGACATCCCAACTTCCCAGGGCAGAGGGTAGCTGGGTGTGTGTGGGGCTACCAGGAGGGTAGGAGGGGCTTAGAGTGGCAGCACATGTGCCCGCAGTACCGTTGCCTGTGCCTCTGCAGTCTATCTAGTGCTCCCTGGAAACGGAGTCAGCTACTGCTGGCTGAGCTGAGCACACCACTGTGGCTACCTGTTGCTTCTTCCCTATGTCAGGCCATGTCTGAGGAGCATTAGCATTAGCCTATGAGGGGGTGTAGCCGCTGTCCCCAGGTGTCTGTTGAGTGGGCCAGTTCCAGGTCCTGCAGTAGACAGGATGGCCTTCCCTCCACCTTTTGTCTCCTTCCTTCAGAACCTGGGCTTGGGACTTGATTGCTTGGTTTGTTTTCTTGGTAACTCCAACAGGCTGGGCTTGGCCCTGGGAGCCAGGTGGCCAGAGGTCAGCCAGGCTTCATTCTTGCCTTTTTTGCCTAGGGAAGGTTCAGGGTGAGGGGACAGACAACCACATTGCTGGGGCACTTGCTACAATGGGGGACTGCAAGGGGAGCCCCTAGGCCAGTTGGGGTATCCAGGAACATCCCTAAGAGGGGGATACACTGATGATCATCTTTGTGTGCCTCAATCCGTGGTGAACAGGGCAGACCTATGTCACCTTTGGAGAATGCGGATGGGAGAGTGTGGCCCCTGAACCTTGGAGACAATCCTGGGTTCCCAGATGGTCATAATGCAGAAGTGTCCTGGGGTGACATGAGGTTATGGTTCTGTTAATGCAGTGAAGTGGGTCCTGACCTGTCCACACCAGGTGCTCTCTTGCCCCTACTCCGTGATGCAGACTGAACTCTTGCGTCTGGGGGTTAGTAGAGGGTTGTGTGTCGGGGTGGGGGTTGGGGGGTGGGGTGGGTGGGGACACCAGAAAGGGTGGGCACAAGATTGAAGGAACTCAGTGGCTTCATATCTCCACTCAGCCAGGCTGAATATGCTAGGGTGAGGTGATGTCTTGGGGATGTGGGATGCTACAGGGGGATGTAATGTTTCCTTGGGGGAGAGATGCCATCCTGCTCTGTCCTTAATGTGGAGCGGGCTCCCCTGGCAGGGAGAGCCTGGGCACAGTGACAGCCTCCTTGCAGGCATGTCTCAGCAGCCATTTGCTATCATTATTTCATATCTCTTAGAGTGATTTAAAAGTCAGGGACTTTTATTTCTTTCCCTATTTGTGGAAAAAGGATAAGAAAATACAAAAATTACCTGGAAGATTAAGAGTCACATGAAAAGGGGGCTAGAAATAGTGTAATTTTTTTCTGTGTATTTTTCTTCGTTGTTAGTATCTAAGAAACACATTATTTGGCCCAGAGCCTTGTGTGTCCTCTTATTTTCTATAGTGTTCTGGGTGCAGCAGTTCTCAGTAAGGAATGACAGCGTCTCCCTGTTAGACCCTTAAAATACTGCTCCCAAAGCCCTATTTGGCTGGTAATTCGAGGTACAGTGAATGAGCAGGTCAAATTTCTCTGTCCAGGCCATCTTTTCTCTGTTCTTTTCAGTGAAACTGTTTCACCTCAGAAGCTGGCGGGTGGCTCTGGGCCAGCCCAGCCGCAGGTGCGTGTCTGCTTCTCTGCCAGGCGTTCCTGGGACTGCAGCCAGAAGAGTCGCGGGCTGAGCCTGGACTCTGGTTGATGGGACGTCTCTGGGCCCCTCCATCAAAGGACGTGTGTGCATGTGTCCTGGGGGGCAGGAGAGGTACTCGGAGATCCTCCTTTTTTACAGAGAATTCATGGCCCCTGGAGGGACACCGGGTGGCACCTTTTGAGGTGCTGGAAGTGCTGTGTGCCGCACAGGAGGGATACAGCTCGCTGCTGCGGAGAGCTGGAGATGCGGCTGGTGAAAAGGAGATTTCTAGCCTCGCTTTTCAGGAACTTGCACAACACACCCACCCGCTGGTGCCTCGGAGTCCCATGGGACTGCGGGGCCTGGGCGACTCCCAGCGCAGTGCTGTGCGTGCGGGCCGGGTAGGGGGCACCAGAGACCTCGCGGGGGCCCCTCTCCTCGCTGGCGTCCTAAGGGCGGCACACGCAGGAGGTGTAGAGAGGGTGTCCAGCGCACTTCTGAGACTTTGCCTCTGTCTGAAGCCCTCTCGCAGCGCTCCTCTCTCACACGACCCTGGTCTGTCTCTGTCACTCCTCGCCGCTCAGCTCTTGTGCACCTGCTCCCCTCCCCAGGACGGCTCCGGGCTGATGCCCGCTCTGAGTGTGCAGGTGTCCATTTCGGCTGGACAGTGTGCTCCCCAGATTCTAGGTCCTGGGCCCAGCACCTCAGACCATGACTGTATTTGGAGAAGGGGCCTCTCCAGAGTGGATTAAAATGAGGTGGTTGGGGTAGGTCCTGATCCAATCTTCTGGTGTCCTTATTAAAAGAGAGTAGGGCTGGGTGCCTTGGCTCCTATCTGTAGTCCCAGGGCCAAGGTGGGAAGACAGCTTGAGGCCAGAGTTCGAGAACAGCATGGGCAACGTAGGGAGACTTGTCTCTACAAAAATAAAAAACCAGTCAGGCCTGGTGGCAGGTGCCTGCAGTCCCAGCTACTCAGGAGGCTGAAGCAAGAGGATCACTTGAACCCAGGAGTATGAGGTTGCTGTGAGCTATGATGCCACTGCACTCTACTCAGGGTGACAGAGAAAGACTCTTTCGAACTCTTTCGAACAAAGAAGAAAAGTAATTTCCTCCTCATTAGTGCTCATGAAATGCTCTATGTATTTTTGCAATCTCTTTGTATCATATATATATATATATATACATATACCAAGCAGAAAAGTTCTTTACAAAGTTGACATTTGTTAGGTAGAATCCCTCTTCTAGTTGTGTCCCGCCCCCAGGAGGTGTGCCGTATACCTTTACATTGTGCCCATTAAGTGTGGGAGCACACCCATTCCCCTCCCTCCTCTCCTCTCCCCCTCCCTAGTTCTTCCTCCTCCAACTTGAATTGAGTTTTTCTCTTGTGTGGCGTGTATTAGTTCATCTACTGGCTTCATATTGGTATTGAGTACCATGAATACTTGCTTTTCCATTCTTGTGATACTTTACTAAGAAGAATGTGTTTCAACTTCCTACAGGTGAATAAAAAAGATATAAGGTCTCCATCTTTTTTATGGCTGAATAGTATTCCATGCTACACATGTACCACAGTTTGTTAATCCATTCCTGGGTTGATGTGTATTTAAGTTGTTTCCATGTCTTGTCAATTGTAAATCATAAATAAACAATCTAGTGCAAATGTCCTTATGATAAAATGATTTTTTTCTTCTGAGTAGATGCCTAGTAATGGTATCAAATGAAAGGTCTAATTTGAGTTCTTTGAGGATTTTCCATACTTCTTTCCAAAGAGGCTGTATTAGTTTGAAATCCTAGTGATATTTTGATACAAGCATACAATGGTATAATGATCAAATCTGGATAATTGGGATATACCATCACCTGAAACATTTATCCTTTGTGTTGGGAACATTCCAGATTTATTCTTCTAGATATGTTGCAACATAGGACAAATTGTTGTAAACTGTTGTCACCCCATTGTCTATGGAGCACTGGATCTTACTCCCATCTAACTGTAGGTTTGTACCCATTAACCATCCCCTCTTAATCTCTCCCTCCCCACCACCTTTTCCAGCCACTGGTAACCATCATTCTGTTCATTACAGAATGAGGTCACGTTTTTTAGCTCCCACATGAGAACATGAGACTTTTGTCTCTCCCAAACAGAAAAAGTTTTAAACTATGGTTGTGAGTGTCAGGGTCCTGCCCCAAAAGCAGCATCCCCTGAGACCTGTGGAAACTGGCAGAAGTCGACTGAAGAAATATAAAGTTAGGAGTGTCGTGGTATTTAGGCAATGGCCCAGAGTGTTTGCTGCACTCTGATTTTATTGAAATCTATTTGCCCAGAGGGTAAAGATGAGGGAGGGAACAAAGGTATCAGCAGTTTCTCAGACTGATCATATTGGCTCCTATTATTATTAATCTTAGGGGTAGCCTTCAGAAATCTGAAATCTTGAGTCTTGTATTGGGAGAGCCTCCTGCTTGAGGTCACACACACAGATTTCTAAGGAGGTGTTAAACTCTGCTAGATCTCTGTGGAGTAAAATGCCACTGGAGTTACTCTCTGAAGGATATGTGGGAGTGAGGCATTTTCCTCCCATCACCACCACAGGATTTTCCTGTGATAAAGGATATAAGCTCTTCGGCCCATATCTCAGAGCTCAAGCTACTCCCTTAGTGTCTCCCCCAGGCAAATGCAAATCTCCACAATGGGTATCTGCTTTGTCTGTTTAATGGGCAGGAAATGCCCTGGAAGATAAATCTTTTCTAGGACTTGCCATAATCTCTTCTATGCCCATTACTCTCCTCAGAGTGCTCATAGACTGGGCAGGGTGTTTGTAAGCTGTATCCCCAACAGGCTAGAATTTCAGAAAAGGCAAGAAGCTTGCTAGCAATGGCTAGCTTAAACGTATACTAGCTGACTTTTCTTTGTTCTGACACACTCAACTTCTTAATTTTCCTCTTTTTCTGGGGGTGTGTTCCTTTGCCCCTTTGGGGTCTTCAGTCCCCATTCTCCCAGCAGTGAGCACACAGTTATTTTCTCTAAATGCTTTTGTTTTTAGTCAAAGGTTTATTCTGCATGCTCAGGATAAATTGGATGATAGACAATGCCTGGAACACAGGACATTCAGATAGCCTTGATCCTCATTTATCACATTATCAGGGGGCAAAAATTGGATGCAGAGGCTCTGCAGCAGAAATGTTACTGAACGTAAAGGTATGAGATCTATCACTCATATTGCAAAAGGAGATGGTGCTCATGTCCATATCCAGGAAAATCCTCATGTGATGTAACTAACCAAGAGAACAGTCAAAGGCATGGTGGCAGAGAAGAACTGTCCATTTCTCAGACCCACAATCCAGAAACCAAGACCTGAAGACAGCAGGATCTCCCCTTGCTGATTAACCAATTCTTTGCAAATACCCATGTCTCATTCATTGCTTGTGCCCAGGTTCACCTCCCAGTAATGCTGGCTGAAAGTGAATTGAGGGGACCCCAGGACACACAGGTATAGTTGAGTGTCTCCCCATGCTCCTCCCTATTCTGCTTGGAAAGTCCCCAATGGATACTACTCAGGTCATCATAAATGATGAGATGGTTGTTGACTGTGTCCACATCCAAGGTCATATCCACTGTGGAAAGAAAAAGTTTAGTAGTTCAGCAAAGACAAACACCATACCCCATTTCCCTTCTACTGCACAACCCAGATTCATTTACTTCCTCTTGTTCTGCTTTTCTTTCCCAAATCAAAATTTCCTGGGGAAACATTCCTACCCCCTGATGGACAATTTTTTATACATAAGGTGAATGAATATAATTGTTATCAAACCCTTTTTATTCACAGTAGGACTTCTTTCCACATTAATCCCACATTGGATTATTTGACTAAAGACTCTTCTTTCTTTTAGGGCAGTGGTTCTCAACCTTCCTAATGTTGCAGTCCTTTAATATAGTTCCCTTTAATATAGTTCCTGTGGGTCTGTGACCCAAAGGTTGAGAACCGCTGCTTTAGGGATATAATACACAAAGGAAAAGACCATGATTAATGACTCTCAAAATTATTATACAAATCAGGGCAGATTCTGTCAAGATATAGACATTTAATAAATACATGATTGGTGGAAATTATGTTATTGATTAGAGAATAATAGTGAAATGTTAAAATTCTTTTTCTTTGCAATTATCTTCTCTATGTAGTTTCATCAACTAGGTAATTGCATTCTAGGCTTTTGCTTTCCTGGAGTTCTTTGTGCAAACAAAGAGAAAATACTTGGTGTCCCAAGATGAGATGGCTTAAGGTCAAGTTAGAGGAAGAAATTCCCAGGGATGTTTTTGGGGATGTGTTGGGATGTTGGCAGCAACTCAGGACCAGACGTTGCATGAGTTCGGAGGGGCAAGAGAAACCTGGAAAGAGCAACTTTGTGGGGTGCCAACATTTCCAAGCAGCCCTAATCATGAGGATCTAGAACTGCTCGTCCCAATGAGATGCTGAAAATGGAGGTGACGTATAGCTCAGAAGTGCATGCTCACTTGGCCCCCTAATGTCTTGGCTCTATTGGAGAAGTTAGAACTGTCTAACAATTGGAAAAGGGTTTGTCAAGGACAAAAAGAAAATTTGGGGCATAAGTTTCAACCTGCTAAATACCAGGATGCATGGAGCAAAAAAGTAAACACTATTAGGCCCAGACTAAAGTGGAAAAATATCAATTATATCCTGGAAAATTTCTGGGCTGCAGGCCCTCAACAAAATGGAATAAGTCCGGTTCACTCCCAAGATAGATGGGAAAGAACTCACTGATTTCTTGCTTGACTAACTCCCTGAGAAACAGACTGGGAGGTACCAACTGTCCCCGTACTGACCTTTAAGAAATACCAGGTGGGAAAGTACTGAAACAAAGATGTATGACTAAACATAAAATTCTGCTTCTATACAATGCTTGCTAACCTACCCAGATACACCTAGGCAGCCTGTGTGCCAACCAGGTTGCAGACCAAGCCTTAAAAACCTGACCCCTTAAGCACTCAGGGCTGTTCTCAGAAATGCCATGTTGGGATACTGAGGCATTTGCCAGCTAGCTCTTCAGTAAAAGGACTCTTCTTTAAATTTGACTTGTCTGGTAGTATGGTCTTTGACTCCTGGGCATAACAACTCAGTTGGAAAAAGATTAAGAAAGAAAACCAAGTAATTCATTGGTATTATGGACAGAGATGTGGGCAAAAGCGCACTTGTTGAATTCACACCCAACACAGCCGCTATTCACACACTCTAACAGGTGCAGGGAAGAGAGACCAGCTGGGGTTCAGGAACGTGTTGGGTCTGGCCAGTGATCCTGAAATTAGCAGATTATATGTACAGCTGAGCTCAGATAATGCCCTTCAACCACATGTCTTTGTTTAATTACATCACAACAAAAGTGCAGGGTTAATGTGTGACATGGAATCAGGCACAAGGCCCCAGGGCACGGGGATGGTTAGCTTGGTAGCTCACGCAGTCCAGTGTGCAGCTGGCCCTAAACCTACAGGAACCCCTTTTGCCTGGAGGGTGGGGTTTAAGCACTGGGATGATTTTATTCACCGTACCTGTGGTCTGCTCCCACTGTGGATTAGAGGCTTCTGAGCATGGCTGCTCCCTGGGCCTCAGAGCAGAGGGGGCCAACTCTGCAGCTGCAGGGTCCTGCATAATCATGGGGTCTGCAAACCAGGAGCACCAGCATTACCTGGTTTAACCAATAATATGCAAATAGCCAGGTAATTTATATATTTTGTCCACAGGAATGTAATGTGAGTGCATGCAAAATTTTAAATGTTCTTGTAAGCATATAGAAGTAATATGAAAGAGGCATGATTAATTTTAATAACGCAATTTAAGATTATCACAATATTATCATTCCCACATGTGGTACTGGCCATATTTCAAATGCTCAATAGTTACCAGTGGGTTCCATGTTGCACAGCACAGATCTAGAACTTGATTCAATATTATACATAGTTAAAAATCTCCAGGCCACCATGCCCAGCCACATTTGTAATCCCAGCACTCTGGGAGGCTAAGGAGGGTGGATCCCTTAAGCTCAGGAGTTCAGAATCAGCCTGAGCAAGAGGGAGACCCTTAATAGACCCTTAGTAGACCCTTCTTGTCTCTACTAAGAATAGAGAAAAATTAGCAAGGCATGGTGGTGGGCACCTGTAGTCCCAGCTACTTGGGAGGCTGAGGCAGGAGGATCACTTGAGCCCAAGAGTCTGAGGTTGCTGTGAGCTGTGAGGCCTTGGCACTGTATCATGGGCAACAGAGTGCGAATCTAGCTCCCCCCCCAAAAAAAATCTCCAGGTGCTCCTAATCTATAGTTAGAAGGGAGAATGGCTGTTGTTTGTGGGAACATAAAAGTTTTAAGCACTTGGCATCAGCTAACACCCAGGGTTATGGAGAAATGTTGAAAGCTATTTCCCAGGGCTCTTTGTGAGTTTGAGGCAGGTGGACCAGACTCCTACCTTGCAACTTCCTCCTCTTGGGGTTCATCTGTAGAATGGTTCTCAGCTGGGGATCTAGGGTCTGACCTTGGACACAGCACCCTCAGCTGGAAAGAGGGCCTGATGTCACCCTTCTTAGAGACCTCAGGGCAGAAGGGACACAGCATACCCTCCCTGTAGGGTCCTTCTACAGTGAATCCATGCACTGGGGGCAGCAGAGGAATCCACATTTCAGGTGCACAGGTTTTTCAAGATAAGTTAAACATATAAGGCAACTACTGGCATCTTTAGATATTCAGCCATGGTCACTGTTGGGGAAAAAATGTGGTGTTGAATGAACAGTAGCCGCTGGGAAACTTTCATCTTTACATGCATGGAGAGATCATTGCCTACCATTTTTTTTTTTAACCATTGCAATCCCTAGTTATTCAAATGGTATCCCTGGGTTATGAGGACACATATAAGTACAAATGTAGATGACTCATGGCCCAGACCTTCTGAAATGCTAGTTGGAATAAAGGACAAGCTTCATACTCATGCTTTGAGCTAGCAAAAGGGGCTGTGCCTGTCCCATCCAGTAAGCACCAGCCACACTGGGCCACTGACTCTATGAAATGAAGCTTATGTGAATGGAGACCTTCCATCAGTGGGAAAGGCACATTCAATTTGGAAAACTTAAAGAGAAAAAGAATATAAACTATCTCATTAACAACATTAAAAAACTGATCACATGTTGAAATGATTATATTTTGAGATTAAAATAATTTAAATACTTTATTTTTACGGGTCTTTAATCTGGTTGTTAGAGAAGGTATCATTCCATAGTAGGCCATGTTATGTACATTGAATATTCCTTATTTGAAATATGCAGGCCAGAAAGTGGATTTGTTCAGATTTCAGAATACTTGGTGTTGGTTAAGCACCCCAAATCCAAATACCCAAAATCTGAAAAACGAGGATTTTCCTTTGGGTGCCATGTTGGTGCTTAAGAAGTTTTGCATATTGGGGCATTTAGAATTTTGGATTTTGGGCTTTGGAATGCTCAATCTGTCTATTGGACAGTGCAGATATAGACCTGGAAACTTTTTAACTCCCTCAGTTAGGCCAACTTGGATATGGCAAAAACCCTGGCAGAAGCCGAGAAGTTGAAAAAGTGGGAGAAACATTTTCATTGTCTTTGTAGAGTTGGTCAAACTATGATTTGACTCAGTAAGATAAAGACTCTGTCATTTTTTTTGCAGTTTTTTTCTTTTTGGCCGGGGCCGGGTTTGAACCCATCACCCCCTATATATGGGGCCAGCACACTACTCCCTGAGCCACAGGTGCTGCCCAAGACTCTGTCATTTTTCCTGCCTTCTGCTGGTATAGAGAGAGAGCCTGATATCCCCAAACTACACCAAGTACCTGATGTTGAGTTGGGCGCTCAGACAACACTTACTGAATAACAAATTACTCCTCTGACTTTCCTCTGCCTTTTGTGAAGATCTGAGAAGTGAAAGAGAAATTCTACAAGATTGGACTCACCTCTCCTCTATAGAGTCCTCTCTGGCTTCAGTGGCTTCCAGTGACAGCTTAGGTCTGGAGTGAGCTTGACCTGCAAGGGACTCTTTTTAGAAATGATGGTCCCTCCCACTGTACTCACATCCAGCCCTTCCTCTTTAATCTAATTAGATTTTAATTTGATTTTGATATAAGTGAGATTTTTACCGATGTCATAGAGAAGTAACCACAAAGAAAGAAGATGATTGTAACTTCAAAGTGTTATTTTAGATATTAATATGGACAAACTGTTAGGATATTATCATTCTATGTTAGATCTCAAATATCATGTCTGTTGATGGTAAGAATTATAATTAGAATGGAAATTAAAAAATATTTTTGGTTATTAGTAATCTTCATAAAATGAATAGAGCTAGTTTCAAATAGTGGGGTTTTTTTTTTTTTTTTTTTTTTTTGAGACAGAGTCTTACTCTGTTGCCCTGGGTAGAGTGCTGTGGTGTCATAGTTTGCAACAACCTCAAACTCTTGGGCTCAAGTGATCTTTCTGCCTCAGCCTCCTCAGTAAGTGGGACTACAGATGCCTGCCACAACACCTAGCTAGTACTTTTTCTTCGATTTTTAGTAGAGATGGGGTCTCACTCTTGCTCAGGGTGGTCTCCTACTCCTGAGATCAAGCAATCCACCCATCTTGGCCTCCCAGAGTGCCAGGATTACAGGCATGTGCCACCGTGCCTGCCCTCAAATAGCTTTTGATTGTGAAAGTGAAATTGCCACTCAGTTCGATCAGAGAAATGTATTAAACCAACTCAGAAGTCTTTCCTAAAGTCACTCATTAGGCTACACACACTTCTTCAGAGGGGCTTTTGTCTAGCATTTTGGAAATCCTCATCTAGAAGTTTGGTAAATAAATCCCTACACTGCTCCCTGACAATCAGTCAGCCAGTGAAGGTCCTGGATTTTAGTTCCAGTCTCAAAAATGAAAGATAGTTGTATAATCTTATTGTTTCACTCCATCACAACATTTGTAAAAGAGATACATTTCATATTTTTAAAGTTCACAAAATGTTGCTAATGGTCTCCGATGACTGACAGGTGAGCAAGGTGGGAGATTATTGAAATTTAGGTTTATGATTTACAAAAGTTCCATATGGTTTTTGCTCTACTTTTCTTAATGTATTAATATAACAGAATAGTCTTTTCTATACATACATGTCATTTTTTTTACATTTTTTTTGTGGTTAGTTTTATCAAACTTTCTCAGCCTATATTGGAGGAATAGCTGGCTTGTTCATAGGATGAACATCAGGGCACCCTCATCCCCATAACTTGGATTTGAAAGCAAAGAACATGGCCACAGTAGCTCAGAAGTGAAAATTCTGGCAAATGTGAAGATACAAGATCTATCACTAATGTTGAAAAAGGGAAGGTTTCCAATGTCCATAACCAAGAAAACCCTTACTTGGTATAACCAGGGTCCACATGGGGCAGCCCCAGGAATTGTGCTGGCTGAGAAGTAGCCGCTTATCCAAGTTCTTTAAGCTGCTGCATCTTTCTTGGTTAGCAAACAAAATTCTCTGCAAACTCACAGATCTTGTTTTTTTTTTTTTTTTTGCTGTGCCCACGTCCACTTCCCAGTAACAATGCCCAAAATTGAACCAAGAGGAACTCAGTACACAAAGTAAGAAGCTTACTCTGCTGGTGTGTTTTCTCTGAATATTTGATGTCCCTACAATGGCTGCCTCTGGGGTCATTAGAAGCAATGAGGATGCCACTGGCTGTGTCAATATTTGTGGCCATCTCCACCATGGAAAAAAGAATTAGTAGCCTAGATTCTATAGAAGCTACAGGATAATAAAAGCAAGCAGGGTAGAGCTCAGAGATGCTGACAAACATCAAGGGGAAAAAAAGGTGAAATAAAGGAAGGTCATTTGGGGCGTTACTGAGAACATAGTTGGAGCCATGGACAGACTGTTACATGGTAACAGTGAAATAAAGGTGAAATAAAGGTGAAATAAAGGAAGGTCATTTGGGGCGTTATTGGCTGGACTGTTAGATGGCTCCAACTATGTTCTTCTCAGTAACGCCCCAAATGACCTTCCTTTATTCCACCTTTTTTCCCCCTTGATGTTTGTCAGCATCTCTGAGCTCTACCCTGCTTGCTTTTATTATCCTGTAGCTTCTGTAGAATTTGAGGTTTTTTTCTTTTTTTAAGAGACAGAGTCTCACTTTGTTGCCATTGGTAGAGTGCCATGGCATCACAGCTCACAGCAACCTCCAGCTCTTAGGCTTAGGCAATTCTCTTGCCTCCTGAGTAGCTGGGACTACAGGCGACCACCACAACACCCAGCTATTTTTTTGTTGCAGTTTGGCCAGGGCCGGGTTTGAACCCGCCACCCTTGGTATATGGGGCTGGTGCACTACTCACTGAGTCACAGGTGCTGCCCAGAATTTGAGGTGTTTCTTAATTCACCCCTCATACTACAAGTTACGTGTGTACCCTATCTTGCCCATCTCTTTTTTTCTCTTTAGACCAGTGATTTTCATTTTTGCTTTTTTTTGAGACAGAGTCTCACTATGTCACCCTAGGTAGAGTGCTATGGCATCACAGCTCACAGCAACCTCAAACTCTTGGGCTTAAGAGATTCTCTTGCCTTAGCCTCCCAAGTAGCTGGGACTACAGGCGTCCACTATAATGCCTGGCTATTTTTTTTTTTTTTTTTTTAGAGAGAGTCTTACCCTGTCACTCTCAGTAGAGTGCTGTGGCAACCTCAAACTCTTGGGCTTAAACGATTTTCTTGCCTCAGCCTCCCAAGTACTTGGGACTACAGGCACCCGCTATAATGCCTGGCTTTTTTTTTTGAGACAGAGTCTCACCCTGTCACCCTTGGTAGAGTGTTGTGGCATCACAGCTCACAGCAACCTCAAACTCTTGGGCTTAAGTGATTCTCTTGCCTCAGCCTCCTGAGTAGCTGGGACTACAGGCACCCGCCACAATGCCCAGCTAATGCCTGGCTATTTTTTACAGATGTGGTCTCTCTCTGCCTTAGGCTGATCTCAAACCTGTGAGCTTGGCTCAGTGCCCATAGCGCAGTGGTTATGGCACTGGCCACATGCATGGAGGCTGGTAGGTTTGAACCTGGCCCAGGCCAGCTAAGCAAAAATGACAACTGTAACAAAAAAATAGCTGGATGTTGTGGCGGGCGCCTATAAGAGTCCCAGCTAATTGGGAGGCTGAGGCAAGAGAATCACTTGAGCCCAAGAATTTGAGATTGCTGTGAGCTGTGATGTCACAGGACTCTATTGAGGGTGACATGGTGAGACTTTGTCTCAAAAAACTAAAAAACCCCACCAAAATCCTGTGAGCTCAGGCAATCTACCTGCCTTGGTCTCCCAAGTGCTGGGATTACAGGCATGAGCCACCATGCCCAGCTATTTTAAATTTAATTTAACTTATTTTTATGCTTCTGAGGCAGAGTCTCACTCTGTCACCCTGCACAGAGTGCAATGGTGTCAGCCTAACTCACAGCAACCTCAAACTCTAATGCTCAAGATGTCCTCCTGCTTCAGATTCCCTAGTAGCTGGGACTACAGCTGCCCACCCCAATGCCCAGCTAATTTTTCTGTTTTTGGTAAAGATGGGATCTTGATCTTTTCAGGCTGGTCTCAAACTCCTGAGCTTAAGCAATCCACTGACCTCAGATTCCCAGACTCCTAAGATTATAGGCATGAGTCACCACACCTGGCTCTGTTTTTTTCAATTTTAAGATTAATGAGTTTTTTCTTATAACCACTTGTATTTACCCTCTGGGAATGTTTAATGTGTGCTTGCAATGAATATGTAGTTTTCAGTTGTCAGGTAAAACTGACTACCTTATAGATATATATTTTTACTGTTTTCATAAGTCTTGTTTCCTTATCATTTAAAAAATAAATTAGTCTTTTGGGTCACATCAAATTATTTATTTAAGCTCCACAATACACCACATTGATCTCACAGAAAATACCAAAGAATATACTTGCAAACAGTGTCAAAGTTCAAAATGCCTACTGGAACAGAAATATAAACATAAGTCTTCCCTAAAACAACATGACAATATATTTTATGTCTGAAATGAATATGTTCCCTAATTTGTATAGTTCAATTGTATTCATGAGTCATAACATGATCCATTATTTTTTCTTGCTATGTTGGTATATTTAGCAGAAATGTTTTTAGCTCTGGTTCTGGACACTCAGTAATTTGTTTGTTTATTTACTTTTTGTAGAGATAGAATCTTACTTTATCGCCCTCGGTAGATGGCGATGGCATCACACAGCTCACAGAAACCTCCAAATCCTGGGCTTAGGCGATTCTCTTGCCTCAGCCTCCTGAGTAGCTGGGACTACAGGCGCCTGCCACAATGTCTGGTTATTTTTTCTGTTGTTGAAGTTTGGCCAGAGTTGGGTTTGAACCTGCCACCCTTGGTATATGGGGCCGGTACCCTACCCACTGAGCCACAGGCACCGCCCCAGTAATTTGTTTTTCTTTCTTTTTTTTATTTTTAGTTTCTTTGGAGACAGAGTCTCACTTTGTCACCCTGGGTAGAGTGCTATGGCATCATAGCTCACAAAACCCTCAAACTCTTGCTCTCAAGAGATCCTCTTGCCTCAGTTTTCCAAGTAGCTGGGATTACAGGTGCCTGCCACAATGCTTGGCTATATTTTTTTAAAGATGGGATCTCATTCTTGCTCAGGCTGGTCTTGAACTCCTGAGCTCAGGTGACCCACCGACCTTGGCCTCCAAGAGTGCTAGGATTACAGGCATGAGCCACCTCACCCAGCCTGGATACTCAGTAATTTCTATAGATATTTTGTGTTCACAGCTTCATTTGCCCTGCCCAGGATGAACCTGAGGACTGGCAACCCCTGGATCCACTGGAGGACAGATGCACAGGTAGCTTTGACTGTTGGCAGCTGCATTTGAAGGAGTAAAAAATAACTGCAGTGTCTCTGTAATAGGAATGTTAGTGAATGTGAAGATATGGGACATGTTACCAATGTGGTAGAATGAGATGGTGCCCACATCCACATCCAGGAAGATCCCCACCCAGTGGAGCCAGGGATTCACCAAAAGAGCAGTCAAGGACAAGGTGCAAGCAGTGAAAATCAGCATTCTTCTCATCCCTACAGTCCAGGTCCCCCATTTTGTAGACAGTACGATCTCTCCTTACCTTGTAACTGATTCTTAGCAGACTCCCACGTCCCATTCTTCGCTCCTGCCCACGTCCATCTCTCAGTAGTGATGGCCAGAAGTGAACCAAGACACACAAGGTGCTGAATCTCTTAGCTCACCAGGCCCTATTCTGGTTAAAACACCCACAGTGAACCTTCCTCAGGACATCAGAAATGATGAGACTGTTGTCAGCTGTGTCCACATCCAAGGTCATATCCACTGAGGATGGAAAACCAGTAGCTCAGGAAGACACACACTATAAACTCCCTCTTCTTTTCTATTGCAAAGGCCCAGATGGTTCATTTACTTTCTTTTATTCTACAGTTTTTCCCCCAATTATAATTTTCTTTGGAAAATTTTCCTTGCCAACAGAGGTTAGGCCAAATTTTATACATGGAATGGAAGGACATACTGTAGAACCTCCAGAGCTGAGCACCTCTCTATACTGCCCACCTCTTTTTAAAAAAAAATTTTTTTTTGAAACAAGTGTCTTATTCTGTCACCCTCAGTAGAGTACTGTGGTGTCACAGTTCACAGCAACCTCCAGCTCTTGGGCTTAGATAATTCTCTTGCCTCAGTCTCCCGAGGAGCTGGGACTACAAGTGCCTTCCACAATGCCCGGCTATGTTTTTGTTTGTTTGCAGTTTGGCCGGGGCCAGGTTCGAACCAGACAGCCTTGGTATATGGGGCCAGCACCCTACTCACTGAGCCACAGGCACCGCCCACTGTCCACCTCTTTAAGGTGACCTAATAGTATAGACAGGACATGCACCATGCGTACTCAATGGAAGTTCCTTATGATGAACACCTCTGTATGCTGACCAATCTGTTACAGTCTCTTGAGTGGTCAACTTACAGAGGTTCTACTGTAATTACCACAGGTCCACCTCACTCATAGTAGAAAATATTGTTTTACTTGAGTTATTGAATATGTTTTGTCTTCCTTTTGGGACATAAGATACATGAAGGACAAGACTGCAGTTTGCTCGCATGATTATTATACAAACTGGCACAGATCCTGGGGAAATCTATACTTACAGGGGAGAACAGCTGTTGTTTTAGGAGTCTGACATTAACTAATGCCCAGTTATGGAGAAATGTTGAAAGCTATTTCCCAGGGCCCTTTATGAGTTTGGGTGGGTGGGACAGACTCCTACCTTGGAACTTACTCATCCATGGCATTTCTTCTACAGCTAGTTGATGCTTTGGAGCATAGCTTGCAGCAACCCCAACCTGTTGAGCCCAAGCAATCTTCCTGCCTCAGCCTCCAGAGTAGCTGGGAGTGTAGGCCTCTGCCACAATGCCTGACTAGTTTTTCTATTTTTACTGGAGATAGAGTCTTGCTCTTGCTCAGGCTGATCTTGAACTCCTCAGCTGCCCACAGTTCTGGGATTACAGGTGTGAGCCACTGCACTGGCCAGGTTCCTACTATCTTAAATCATTAGCAGTAGTAAATGAAGACCCAAGACCAGCATAAACTTGAAAGATTCTGGGCCCTGGACTTCTGATACTTGAGGTGCCAGGTGGAATAAAGGACAGGAGCCATTGAAGGTCTTTGCACTGATGTGGCTTTCCAGGGTCCACATCTGAGCTGTGCAATCTGGTATCCATAGCCACAGTGGCTGCTGAACCCCTGAAGTGGCTCATCTGAATTGAGATTTACTCTATCTCTAGTAACAATAGAAAAACTAGTCAGGCATTGTGGCGGAGGCCTATACTCCCAGCTACTCTGGAGGCTGAGGCAGGAAGATTGCTTGGGCTCAACAGGTTGGGGTTGCTGTGAGCTATGCTCCAAAGCCACAGGGAGAGTTTTCTTGTGAGCAGAAAATACACACTGAGTCTTAAAGACACAATGAGAAAAACAGTACACAATCTTCATGGGACCTTTAGAAGTTGATTCCATGTTGGGATGATTATATCTGTACATTAAAATTAACTGTGCTGGGCAATGCCTGTGGCTCAGTGGGTAGGACGCTGGCCTTATATACTGAGGTTGGTGGGTTCAAACCCAGCCCTAGCCAAACTGCAACAAAAAAATAGCTGGGCATTGTGGCAGGTCCCTGTAGTCCCAGCTACTCGGGAGGCTGAAGCAAGAGAATTGCCTAAGCCCAGGAGTTGGAGGTTGCTATGAGCTGTGTTACGCCATAGCAGTCTATCGAGGGCAAGAAAGTGAAACGCTGTCTCTGCAAAATAAAATAAAAGTAAAAAATAAAATTAACTGTGCTTATTTCCTTTTACCTAATGTGTCCTCACATGTGTGGGACACGTTAGGATCTGTCGGATAGCACTGGAGACCCTCAGCTGTCTCAGCTGTGCAACTTGGATGTAGCACAAAGCATGTAGTATGGTTTCACACCAAAATAACAGGTATGAAAGCAGAGGTGTAAACAAGTTGAACTATGTCAAACTTGCAACAAAAGGGAACAAGTAATAAAATAAAAAAAAAACCTACAGAATGAAAGAAAAATTTTCAAACGATATATCTCCTATTATGTTGATATCTCAAATACCTAAGGAACTCATAACTCGGCAGCAAAAAACCTCTAATGTTCTGATTGAAAAATGGGCAAAAGACCTGTACAGACACTTAACATGTACAAATCTCCAATCAGTAGGTGACAATGTAGTTAAGTCCACTATTATCAGGGACAAATACATTAAAACCACAATGAGATTCAGCTCACATGCCAGGAGGGTCATGATCACAAGGACAGGAAGCCTCAGAGACAGTGCATAGAAAAGGGTTCCTTCCTGTTCTGGGAATGGTACTGTACGTTGGTTCAACCTGCACAGGAAACAGTACAGAGGAGGCTGCTCCAAGAATTAAAACTAAAACCACCCTGTGATGCAGCAGTCCTACTTCTGATGAAGCAGAAATGAAATCAGCATGTTAAAGAGGCATCTGCACTCCCAAAGTTTTTGCAACATTATTCACGATAACCAAAATGAGAAAGCATAGTGTCTGGTGGCAAAGGTGTGGATAAGGAAATCCTTGTGTATGTTACACACACATGGAATAAAGTATGATTCAGCTGTAAATGAGAAGGAAATCCTGCCGCTTGCAACAACACTGTGAACCTGGAGGGCAGCGTGCTAAATGAACCTAGCCAGGCAGAGCCCACATAGTCACTGTTCGAAGTTATTTGTGTGAAATCAAAATCTCTGAACGCACATACTCAGAGGGTGGAGTTAGAGTGGGGGTTACCAGAGGCTCATACAAGGATCAGGGGAAAACTCATAGCAGGACCTGAGAGGTAGAAGTCCATGGCTGAAACTATTTAACATCTCATCAAATCTGCCAAGTTCTGGTTCTTTTCAATAAAACAGAGATGGCTCTTTCTCTAACCTGGGTATTGACAGTGTCGGTTTCACTCAATACTGCCACGGTAGTGGCCCAGAGTCCCCAAGTGCATTCAGTGTGAGGAGTGTGGATTTTGTCTCAGATGTTTGCTAAGTGAAGAGATTGCCCTATAGCCAGAACTTGCTCTCTCCCATCTTCCATTCATAGAAATTTGAGAAGTAAACTTAAGCTCTACATTTAAGTTTAGAATACTAGGTTCTCTTCTGTCTTCCAGCTGCTTCCAGGGACAGCTGAGGTCTAGAGTGAGACCCACCTGCCAGGGGCTTTATAGGAGAGGGTCTCTCCACCTGCGTGGTCCACATGCTTCCCCTCCTCTTTAACCCAATCATATTTTGATAGAATTCTGGCAAAAGTGAGTTTTTTACATTTGGATAGGGTTTTCATCGCAAAGACAAGACATGACTGTTTCCTGAGAGTGTTATTTTTAAAATGTTATATGAACAGACACAAAGTATTCTCATACTATTCTAGATTAAGTGTTGAATATTATTCCTGTTTATGATAAGATTTGGAATTGGGATTAAAAACATTTTAAAAAATTGAGTAACATTGTTTTTTCTTCCAAAATATGTGGGGATGGGTCTGGTTTCAAATAGGTTTGGATCATGTGAGTAAAATCCCCTCACATTTCAGTCAAGAGTAAGTTCAACATATTTAGAAGTCATAGCTAAAATTATATTCCCTAGAGCACACTCTCCTCTTTGCAAGAATATTTCCCCTGAAATGTGAGTATTCTAATTGATAATCCTGGTAAAGGAACCTGAAATCTCTCACGCAATCTGCCAATTAAAGTCTTTTTTTTTTGTAATGGTGTCCATAATGAAAGAGAAGTGATATTTGTACAATCCATTTATTCCTCTTGCGTTACAAAAAATATAAAATGATATTCATTTCTGCTTTTACAAAATGTACAAACAGGACCCTGATGGTATTAGCTGATTCACAGATGAACAGGGTGTGAGGAGTGAGAAGGCAAACTCAGGAGGTTGGAGAGAGGGTAGACTAGGGTTTGATTATGTTTGGGTGATTACCTTACATGGATTTTCACTGACTCCTCCACACAGGAAACTTTTTCAAGTGTTTATGAGATAATCTTACATTTCACATTCAAACCCAGGGCACATCCCTCAATTCCATTACTAGGGATCTACTCAGAAGAAAAACTGAAATAACCTAGGGTACCTGGAAAAATAAACTCAGACCTACTCTGATGCGAATAATTGGTGATTTATTCACACCTGCGCAGGGGGCCATTGTTCTGAGACAAATGGCCTCAAAGTGCTGGGTTTTTTGTCTTTTATACCTTTTTTTCCTCTGTATAGCTTAAGAAAACAGCGGGGGGTGGGGAGACGAGGAACATTGCAGGAACATTGCAGTTAATGGATATGGTTATGATTATATAACAATAATTGATTAATGGATACATCTTAAATCACAATGGTTATGGTTATATAGCAGTAATTAATCAAGCATTGCTGAGTTTTCCACCCTTGTTCATCTGCTGAGAACTTGGGGGGTTTTGTGAAACTTGGGACTTTCTGTGCCTCTTTGAACTCTGGAGAGCATGGGAATGTGGCTGGGAAGGCCCATAGGGCGGAGGAGCTGAATAACAGGAGAGGGCAGGAGGTTGCCTCTAGGGCGGGAGAACAGGAGCTTGCCCATAGGGCAGGGGAATGAGAGAAGGCAGTGGGACCCGGGGTAGGGGGTGGGGAACAGGAGCTTACAACATTCCGGACTGGTCTTCTTGGGAAATCAAATCCTTAATTTATCTGAAGAAAGGGGTCTTACTCCTGGGGGATTTAGGGCAGCAGTGGAATCTGGGTTAGAGGATTGGTACATGGTCCCTCCTCAGGCCTTAGTACTGTGGTGGTGGGCTAATTTTTATTTTTTTCTGTGACATTTCCTCCCCACTTATCTTAAAGTTCAAAGTTTAATTAAGATAAGTCCCTCGAGGAGTTTCCTCAGGCTTCAGCCATGCATTGACCAGCCAGCTTTCAGTATGTGGCTGGAGCAGGGCATGTTGACTATTTAAAAAGCCACGGGGCAATGAAGTTTTAGTTAGCCAGCTGTGATGACTCCAGGTGAGGATTCTTTTCATCTTCACACTGCTGTGTATGTGGTTAGGATGATGGTCTAAAGTTCTTTTTACTTTGGTTTCAGGGGAACCAGTTTCTGATTTTAGATTTGGTTCCCTTGATTCTCTAGAGAGAAAGTTTTTGGATCCATAGGTACAAAAGATTAAATAAAACATGGTTAATTGTCTCAGTGAAGATCTTCCTTATTACTTTTCAATTTTTTAGGCATTCTTGGTTAAATTGTAGAGAATTGACAGAGGTTTTTTTGAACAACACCAGTGGCAAGGCCTGTATTTAATTTGCTTTCTGGCAGAGTTTACTAATTTCTGTTCTTGTTTATATATTTTATTTTAAGTTTTTTGAGGCCTATAAGTTATTTGAAACTTTAGTTTATAATATTTTAGTTGTTAGTACAGCAAAGTTGAGATTTAATAATACACATGGGCTTTAGCCATTTTTCAACTATTTTTCTCTCTAATTTTTATTTCCACTAAAGCAATTGTTAAAATAAATAGTACCTTTAGTATACTGGGTTTGATTATTTGCCTAGAGTGCAGTAAGAATAATTAATTATTAACCATTTAGGCTCCCTTTAAAATTGGTTTTGCTGGAATATTTTGTATGGGATTTCAGTTGGACTTGAAGCTTTTCATGAGCCTAGGTTTTATTGGTGCCATTAGATACCTATATGCACTGGGTAAATATCTCTTCTCTTGAGGTTCCCAAGCACATTTCAATTCCTGGATCCATCAGCAAGTCACCTTCGTTACTTACTACAGGCTAGGAAATTTTATTGATGGCTATCTGGTCAGTTTTTCAAAGGGCTTTTTATTGGCTTTATAAAGTCTACCTTAATTCTTTTATGTAGTTTGGATATCTCTGGAAATGTTATTTCAGTCAAAGCCTTGGTAAAATAATCAGTGCCTTTATTATGTCCTATAGAACAAAACAGATTCTTATTGAACTTATGCAAATAACTGTATTGTTAGAAATTAAGAATATTTACAAATGGCTTGTAAATTCTGGAGTAATCAAGGAGAGAGAAAAAATACATGTTTTAAACTCTGTTCATAAGTTTATACATTGCTTGAAAAGTTACAAATAGTTCAAAAAACAGAAAATAATTTTTTTGACTTCTGGAAAACAGAATACAGACAGAATTAACAATATTTTGGACAAAAAGTTATAACAAATTATCCCAGTTCCATGTAACTAATTTCTGTTTTGTTTGAAGTTAGGTTTAAAATTATTACTGACAGTACATGTTAGGACAAATTAATGTTTTATATGTTAGGACATATCAGTGCTTTACAGGTGAGGACAGACTAATGTTTTATAATATTGGAATATATATATGTAATTATAATTAATACAAAATTAATCACTATTTCATATCTGACAATGCTTTTCATACACTTTTAACAAATTAAATAAGTCTAATTTTTTTTTTTTTTAGGTTCAGAACCTGCCAGTCTTGGTTCATGTGACTGGTGCCACAATCACTGTGCTATGGGCACCAAGTCTTACATTTAGAGTTTTGATTTTGGGAGGTTTGTCAAATATATATATATATATATATATTTATTTATTTTCTGGCTAGTGTTAATTTTTTTTTATTGAATGGTAACTATGTACATTAATGCAATTCTGGGGTGTGTGTTTTCACATACAATTTGAAACATTTCCATCAGACTGGTTAACATAGCTTTCATGTCATTTTCTTAGTTATTGTGTTAAAACGTTCATATTCTAGTCTTCGATTCACTTGTACCCTTGTAAGATAAACCTCAGAAGTGATCTCTCCAATCC
>NW_003852659.1:167474-198685 GCF_000181295.1 Otolemur garnettii | reverse complement strand
GCTTTCAGAATTTTCTCTTTCATCTTAACTTTGGTGAAGTTAATTATGATGTGTCTGGGGGATGTCTTGTTTGGGTTGAGTCGTGCTGGGGTTCTGAAACTATCTGCTATCTGAATTTCTGAATCTCTTGGCATGTCTGGAAAGTTCTCTTTCATAATTTTATGAAGAAGAGCCTCTGTATTTTGTTAAGCAACTTCATCACCTTCATGGATTCCTATAAGGTGAATATTAGTTTTCTTCGAATTATCTGAGAGTTCTCTGAGAGAAAGATCCGTTTTTGCTCTCCATTTCTTCTGATCTTTGTGCTCCTCGGATTCTTCAAAAGCTTTGTCTTCAGTGTCAGAGATCCTTTCTTCTGCCTGTTCCACTCTGTTATGGAGGGATTCCACTGTATCTTTCAGATCCTTAAGGGCTGCAACCTCTTGTCTCAGTATTTCAGATTTTTAGTTCATTTTATCTTTGAAATCACTGACTTCTTGAGACATCTTTTGAATAATTTCTTGAAATATTTTTTGAATAATTTCTTGAAATTCTGATTTCATCCTTTCTTTCATTCTGTTAATCTCATTTGCTATCCAAATCCTGAACTTGATTTCTGACATCTCAGCCATATGTTTATGGATGGGGTCTTCAATTTCATCTGCCCCATTTTTCCTTGGGGGAGTTGATCTACTCTGGTTATTCAAATTGCCAGAGTTTTTCCACTGATTCCGCCCCATGCTGACTTTACCTTGTTTGGAGGCCTTATCAGAACCATTGAGTTGGTGGCTTCTTCTGGTTGCCCAGAGAGACAGGCAGAGTGTGTCTGTTATCTTCCCCTAGTTCTTGGGTGCTGGGGTGACTGGGGCACAGTGGAATGACAGCAACTGCACGGGAGTGTGCATAGCCAGATTAGACCTTGTACAACCTGCTGGGGCGACTGGGGTGTAAGAGACCAGCAGCAGCCATATCAGTCCTAGTTCAGCCCCAGAAGGGCAACTGGGTGAACAGGGGAACTGCAGCAGCTAGATCAGTCCCACTGGAGTAACCAGGGGGCAGGGGAATGGCAATGGTAGTGCAGGGCAGTAAGGGACCAGATCAGTCCTAGTTCAGCCCCTCCAGGGTAGCGGGGGTTGGGGGTAGCAGAGGACTCCTTCACCGTTGCCCGCTAGATGTGTGTGGCACTATCAAGCCAATCTGGGCCCTCCCGGTGTGGGATCCCAGAGCAAGGGAACTCCTGTGCTCCTGCCTGCGGGATGCACGTGGCTCTAGCAAACAGTTCTGGGCCTGCCCAGAGCAGTAGACTCCTCTGCCATAGCCCTGTGGGTTACTTGTGGCTCTAGTACACGCAAACACATGGGTGTCTGGAGCAGGGAACTCTTCCACCACTGCCCACGGGGTGTGCCCAGTACTAGCAAGCCAATCTGCTCTCTCAGTGCAGGACCCTGGAGTGGGGTACTCCTCTGCCTCTGCCCGTGGGACGCACATGGCTCTAGCAAACAGTTCTGGGCCCACCTGGAGCTGTACACTTCTCCACCATCGCCTGCAGGGCATGTGTGGCTCTAGCAATCAGTTCTGGGCCCATCCAGCACTGGTGCCTGGAGTGGGGAACTCCTCCACTGGTCCCCGTGGGGTGTGAGTGTCTCTAGCAAGTTGTTTTGGGCCTGCCTGTAATGGACCCCTCCACCACTGCCCGTGGGACGCCCGTGACACTAGCAAGCAGTTCTGGGCCTGCCCCATAGCAGGAGCCTGGGGCGGGGATCTCCTCTGCCGCCCATGAGGCGTGCGAGTCTAGCAAGCAGTTCTGTGCCTGCCCCAAGTGGGGGACACCTACGCTGCCGCCCGTGGGGCGCACATGGCTCTAGCAAGTAGTTCTGTGCCTGCCCATAGCAGGAGCCTGGGGTGGGGATCTCCTCTGCCTCCTGTGAGGCATACGAGTCTAGCAGGCAGTTCTGTGCCCGCCCCAAGTGGGGAACACCTCCGCTGCCGCCCGTGGGGCGCGTGTGGCTCTAGCAAGTAGTTCTGTGCCTGCCTGAAGCAGGGGACTTCTCTGTGACCACCCGCCGCCCACTGCCTGTGGGAGGTATGCGGCTCTAGCAAGCAGTTCTGGGCCCACCCAGAGCCCTGGTGCAGGGATTTCCTCTGCTACCTGTGGAGTGTGCAGCTCTAGCAAGCAGTTCTGGGCTTGCCCAAACTTGGGGCCTCCTTTGTCATAACCCATGGGGCGTGCAAGTCTCTAGCAAGTAGCTCTGTGGCTGCTCAGAGCAGGGGACTCATCTGTGACCACCTGCCACCCACAGGAGGTGTGCAACTCTAGCAAGCAGTTCTGGGCCTGCTCAGAGCCCTGGAGTGGGGATCTCCTCTGCTGCCTGTGGAGTGCAGCTCTAGCAAGCAGTTCTGGGCCATCCCAGAGTGGGGGACTCCTCCACCACTGCCCACAGGGGTTCGCAAGGCTCTAGCAAGTAGTTCTGTTGCTGCCCGGAGCAGGGGACTCCTCTGTGACCACCCACCCCCTGCAGGAGGTGTGCAGCTCTAGCAAGTAGTTCTGGGCCTGCCCAGAGCCCTGGAGCGGGGGTCTCCTCTGCTGCCCCTGGGGTGTGCGGCTCTAGCAAGCAGTTCTGGGCCATCCCAGAGTGGGGAACTCCTCTGCCACTGCCCACGGGGGTTCGCAAGGCTCTAGCAAGTAATTCTGTGGCTGCCCAGAGGAGGGGACTCCTCTGCGACCACCTGCTGCCTGCAGGAGGTGTGCAGCTCTAGCAAGCAGTTCTGGGCCTACCCAGAGCCCTGGAGCGGGGATCTACTCTGCTGCCCAGGGGGTGCGCCGCTCTAGCAAGCAGTTCTGGGCCCTTCCAGAGTGGGTGACTCCTCCGCTGCCACCTGCGGGGTGCACAAGGCTCTAGCAAGTAGTTCTGTGCCTGTCTGGAGCAGGGGATTCCTTTGCAGCCACCGCCTGCCCGCAGGAGGCATGCGGTTCTAGCAAGCAGTTCTGGGCTTGCCCAGAGCCCTGGAGCAGGGGTCTCCTCTGCTGCTCATGGGGTGCACAACTCTAGCAAACAGTTCTGGACCCTCCCAGAGTGGAGGACTCCTCTGCCACTGAGAGGCTCTAGCAAGTAGTTCTGTGCCTGCCTGGAGCAGGGGACTCCTCTGCGGCCACCTGCTGCCCACAGGAGGTGTGCGGCTCTAGCAAGCAGTTCTGGGTCCTGCTTTGTACCTGTCTTTTGTGTTCTTAAATGCGCTTCCTTGGATTTACAGCTTTCCAAACTTCTTTCTGGGCTCAGCTCCTCATCTTTGGCTTCATAAATTCTGATTACAACCAGTTTTTCTTCTTTTGCTCAGGAGCCTCTGACCAGGGTTGCTACCAGTCGGCCATCTTCCCAGAATCCCCCAGGTTTGTCAAATATTAAAGGCTTAAGATATTTGTTTAATCAAAACTATAAACCAAAAGATTTTAAAGGAAATACATAGTCAACTGGATTACATGTAAACTTTCTCTTAAAATCTCTTTTATGAGTTTCACTTAATCTGCACAATTTACAAACATTTAAAATTTTTTAACTTTTGTCTTGCCTTTTACTTTTTAACAACTATTCTGTTTCCACATAAATTTATTACATAATATTCTTTTCTTATACAATGTAATTTTTCTTTGTGTTTAATTTCTCTTATTCCCTAAAATTCACTTCTTACAAAACAGGATTACAGTTAACCATTTACTCACCAAACTGATAATTAGAAAGTTTTAAAAGGCAAGAAATTTTCTCTTTGTTCAAGATCCAGTTTTTTTTTAGGTGACTAAATTGTTACATCTTACAAATGAGAGATATTTTATGAAATATAACATTGATACAGGATTTTCTTAATCAGAGTTAGACAGGAAATCTTTATTTTTCAGGCTCAGGTAAGCTCAGGAGTCAGATTTTTATTTTTAGGCACAAACACATTGCAGGTCATACCCTTTGAGCCCTAGTAAGGTTATGGATAAAGCAGTTTTAAACATTTTGGAAGGCTTCACTCTGAGTAGGGAGTATATACCCTAATTTTTTCAGATAAAAATTGCATAGACTTAATAACCCTGCCTAAGGTGTGGGGCTGTATTTATTCATTTGTTAGAATACCTATTAGGCAGTGAGGTGGGAAAGCCAGGCAAAAGGAATGGGTAAGTTTGAAAGGAATTAAAACTTTTCTTTCTATGTCTGAATTTTTAGCCAGTCATTACTGCTGTTGCCAGCAGCACCCTTGTTGTCTGCATAAGCGAGAATGAAGGCTTAACAGGAAATGTGATTGGATGACGAAATAAATGTACTAACAAGTTAACAGAGTGGGAATTCTGGACTCACCAGGTGATAATATTATTATGCAAATTTACGCAATTACTTTTTTTTGACTGATGGCACCTAAGAGTATTACAATTAGGCAAATGTTAATCATGAAAATTCTGAAAGGAAAGATAGTCTGAGTAATAACACTTGGTAGTGGGAGAATGGCAGGGACAAGTGTCTTATATGTTTCCTGGTGGACTAGTCTGAGGCAGTAGTGCTACCAAGCCTAATACCAATAATAAGGATGAAGAGACCAATGACTGCCAGGCCAAAGGTGCACCAGATGGTGAGGAGTGTAGAACACATAAGAGTAAGTAAGTAAGCAAGGCAGTTATAGAAGGGGTAAAGTGTTGAAGGGTCCCTTGAAAGAAAAGATCTGCAATCCACTCACAATTTTTTTCAAGACTGTTTGTTTCAGGCTGAGACTAATTTTCTAATAAACACTGAACAAATGTCTTAAAAAGACAAAAGAGACACGGGCCCTGATGTAAATAATGCCAAATAGTCCATATTTATTCTCACACTCTTGTATTCTTAGAATCAAAACCAGAACACATTTTTATACACTTTTAAAAGGGCTGTGAATGATCTAATACCCCAGGGGTTGATTGGACTCCCACTTTTATTTCAATGGTGTTTCTGGTGATGGGTGTTGACTTACATTTCTGGGAGTCCCTGACAGGTTAGTAGGGCTGAAGTTCCTCACTGGTTGGGTCATCTTACTAACACATGTCTCTGAGAGTTTTTGACAAGCTAATGGCTCAGCAACTGGGGTTCTGGTCTAAAGTTTCTATCTTTTTGGCCTTTCCCTGGAAGCTTTTCCTTAAGAACCTACATAAATTACAATAAATGAATTTAACAGTTACATTTTTTACAACAATTCATAACAAATTAGCATAACAAAAATACCATAAATAGTTAATTAATGTTTGCAAACACTAGCCAAAAATAGATGTTAAGGTGGCTTACCTCTAGAGGTGGGTTCACAGCTGAATTTAAGAGCCAAACAGTAATGTTAATTCAGAAGGAAAACAGCTGTTGTTCTAAGAAATAAGGAGGATTCTCTTTCTCTCTCTCTTTTTTTAGTTCTAAATGAGTAATTGACTTTGGGTCTCCTGCTGAGAGACCTAGGAGTTTATCTCAAAACTATTTGTCACATAGCAACCAGTTTTTTTTGCAGGCAGAAAAGGAACAGTTTTAATAAACTTTGTATTAACTTTTTAATTGTCAGAAAGAGAGGTTCTTTAATGCACGTGGATTATTTGTACAAAAGGGTCATGTCAGAAGGATAGGAGTTAATTTAAAAGTAACACTGTTTAACTCCCACCCTGACAGCAATGTTGAAGGCAATGGGAGACATAGAGGATATGAGAGAAAAAGTAAAAAATCAGATAATTTGGCAGGATGAGGTAGGGGACAGAGTCAGTTTCTCAGTGGCTGCCTCCTGGGTGAAAAGCAGCTCTTGTGCCCCAGCCACACCCAGTGGCTGCAGTCTGGGTTAAAATAAATCGTACATTGTCACATGTTGACAGACAAGAAAACAGAAATGTTGATACTTAAACTCACAAATTGAAGGTGTACCAGGAAGTAAATAATATATAGAAACAAAAGTGATGCCAGTCTCAAGGATAGTGAACAGTTTACCAGGAAAAAGAAGATGAAGGAAAACACAGAAACTTTCCCTGGATTGTAATCTAGAAGAGTTCCCAAGGGAACCTTGAAGGGACACTGAATAAAGCACTGGAATTGACAAATTAAATACAATCTTGCCTAACAGGTGTTACACAATTTACTAATATATAAAGGGATTAAAGTGGGGAACAAAAGCCTACCAAAGACTCCTTTTGCTCCTTTTTGGACAAAGAATGCAGCAAGCGTTAATTTGGCTGCAGCTTTGCTCTCTATGATTTAGGTATCTGCTCTCAAAGTTGAAAATCTGGAATTTCTAGTTTCTCTTTGTTAAGCTGGTTAGTTTCACTTACGGAAAATGTGCACTTTCTCACAGTTGCTCTTGCTGAATTTGGCTAAAATTAAAAATTTACTGAAAGAGCATTTTCAAAAATTACCCTGTCTTATTTCAAACAAATTATTAGGCGGACATTAACAGATGGACAAAAAAACTACAATACAAACATTATAAAAACCAGATAGACCAATAAAGCAAAATGACAATTGGACAGGACAGAAAAACACAAATGGAATTCAACAGACAGAAATTAGTCAAGTGCGGAGCCCAGCCACGGGATTGTGAAATCATATTTAACTTTTTCACTCACTCACTCATACAAAACTGAAAACATGCAAAAGACACACAAACCAGAACCAGCACAGTTGACTGCAAAAATCAAGACAACCCAATAAAAGACTACAATTACCAGAACAGGACTAGCCTGCAAATCTGAACAGTCCAACAGACTGCTAATAACAAAACAGTCTAATGAGGAGCTGTAAACATAACAACAGAGAAACAAACAACCCAAACCTATACCAGAGAGACAGGGGGATGTCTTCCCTCTGTCTTGGGAGCAGGCATCTCAGGCTCGTCCAGCCTAGCCTATTGTTCCCCCAGATTCTCTAGAGATCCAGACAGACTTACTAAAGGTGCCACAATCAAATCACCAAAACGGAAAATTTGGAAACCTGTGACCCAATTAATTCCTACATGGTTGAGAGCTCCAGGGCAGAGGGACTCCTTCTCCAAGGCCTTCCCCTGGAGCAGTTGTCTGGTGGTGGGTCCAGGTGGGGGTTCTGAGGGTGAGGATCTTGCTGGGGGTCTCCAGATGAAATAACCTAGGGGACCTGGACAAATAAACTTGGACCCACTCTAATGCAAATAATTGATGATTTATTCACACCTGTGCAGGAGGCTGTTGTTCTGAGACAAGTGGCCCCGAAGTGCTGTTTTTTGTCTTTTATACCTTTTTTTTTCTCTGCATAGCTTAAGCGGGTGGGGGGGGGATGAGGAACGTTGCCATTGGCAGGGTTACAGCTTGGTTGTTAATGGATATGTCTCAAATCACAATGGTTATGGTTATATAACAGTAGTTAATCAAGCCTTGATGAGTTTTCCACCATTGTTCATCTACTGAACAAGCCTTGGTGAATTTTTCACCATTGTTCATCTACTGAGAACTTGGAGGTTTTGTGAAACTTGGGACTTTCTGTGCCTCTTTGAATTCTGGAGAGCATGGGAATGTGGCTGGGAAGGCCCGTTGGGCAGAGGAGTGGGGCAACAGGAGAGGGCAGGAGGTTGCCTGTAGGACAGGGGAATGGGAGAGGGCGGGGGGAACCAGGGGGGGAACAGGAGTTTATAACAAGACAATCATTTTATCATAAGGACATCCAACTAGATTGTTTATCTCAGATCAATTTACAATGGATAAAATGTGGAATCAGGTTTGGTGCCAGTAGCACAGTGGTTATGGCACCAGCCACATACACAAAGATTGGCAGGTTTGAACTTGGTTGGGGCCTGCAAAACAATGACGACAACAACAATAACAACAACAATAGCCAGGCATTGTGGTGAGTGCCTGAAGTCCCAGCTATATGGGAAGCTGAGGCAAGAGAATTGCTTAAGCCCAACAGTTTGAGGTTGCTGTGAGCTGTGATGTCATGACACTGTACCAAGGGGGACATAGTGAAACTCTGTCTCAAAAAAAAAAAAAAAAGTGGAATCAATCTAAGTGCCCATCAACCCAGAAATGGATTAACAAGCTGTGGTATATGTATACCATGGAATAATATTCAGCCTTAAAAAAAGATGGAGACTTTATGTTTTTGTATTAACCTGGATGGAGTTGAAACACATTCTTCTTCTTCTTCTTCTTCTTTTTTTTTTTTTTGGTTAGCAGTTTAATTTTATTGACCTCCTGGTTTTTTAAAAAAAGTTAAAGTTTAAGGTCACATCACTAAGCTTGAGGTACTATATACAGATCGTGCAGAATATCAAGTATGAAGAGATGCCAATTAGTCCATGCCCAAAGAGATCTACTAGAGTACAGAACCATCTTCATAAATACATATAAAATTCTTGTGAAGATAGATGAGAACTGTCCAAGTTTTCTGAGACACTTTTCAAAGTGACTCAAGCACAAAATGTATACATTGTGAATACATACATTCCAGACTTTGTGCCTCTGACACAAAGTCCATTGAAGATTTGGTTTCCTGACTCAGAAAATTAAATGTACTGAATGAGATTCTGCTTTGTAGGCGAAAAACCACAGGACCTATAAACATCACGTAGATAATTACTTCAAAATATGGAGAATACAAATACAAGCACTTTCTTCTTTTTCCTTTTTACCTATACATATGTTTATTAGGTTTCCAATTTTTGCCTTCACAAAATTAAAAAGGCTTAAATTTAACAACAATAACAATGTTTAAGATACAAGCACTTTATTTTAAAAAGCAAACACAAAAGACTGGTGTGAATCCATAAGTGTTTAAATGCTTCCATTTTGGATAATTTCAATTAGAACCTATACAACTTTTTTCCCAGAAGCTAATGTACCACTAGTGTCTACTAAGGAATTCTAAAAATTAGCATGGTTTTCAGTAATTCAAATTTCACTATTTATATGAAAACCTAGAGAGACCATTAATACCCAGTAGCGTCTAAGATAAGCTAAAAACTTTGATGTAGTCAACTTTACCAATGTTTGTGCAGGTCTGTTTAATATACACAAAGAAAATACACACAACTCTGTAATTTCTTATAAAATGGCAAGTAAGGAGTAGATGTAGGAGATGTAGAAAGGGAAAGAAAATTCAGAAATCTCTTTTCTTTTGTAACTTTCACTTCAGAATCATCAAAAAGCAACCACTTCCCCTCATACTCCTTTAAACTTTACACTATATAGGAAATTTTATTCTCAAATCCATTAATATTAATGCCTGTTTGGTCACTGGATTCCTTATTGCTATCAGATTCGTGGGTCCCATTAGTACTGTTAATCTCAGAATTTCTACTTTCAGTCAACGCTGTGCTGGCAGCCTTATCAGGATTAGATGCTTTGTTGTATAGTTCATAATCTTCTTTGCTCTTTTGTCCTCCAAGAAGTCCAATAGCTTCTACATTTTTTTTGTTCAAAACTTTACTTGGCTGTGTACTGTTGTACCCCTTATGACCTGAAAAGATAGACTCGGACCCCACTTAAGTGCAAATCAATTGGAGGTTTATTGAAGCTGTGCAGGGGACTGCTGCTCTGAGACAGTCCATCCCAGTAGAGGGCAGGTTGCCTTATATAATTTTTGAGCAAGCATGCTACAGAAGCAAAATGTGTCTGGTTAGCTCAGGGCAGGGGGATTACAGCTTGGGGGTTACAATCTGGGTAAATTCCCACCATTGTTCGCTTGAACTTGGGACTTTTCATGATTCCTTGTTTCACCTCTGAGGAGGAGGGAGTTGAGCTGGGAACTTGTCCTGTTCCCAGGGTTGACTCTGGGGGGAGGGAGGAGGAGGGAGGAGGGCTGAGAACCTGCCCATTTCATTCCCACCAGTCTTTTCGTGGAATCAAAGAATTACTAGGGAGGAGTTCACCTGAATTACTTGGGAGGGGTTGGTAGTGGGTAAGAGGAGGAGGAGGGGTTTTTGTTCATGCAGCTTTTTTAAGCTGCTGGGGCTATGAGTCAGAAACGTCACCTCCAGCTCCATTTTTTTTTCAGGTCCTGCTTAAAGGTGTGTATGTTTTTCAGTTTTAGGTAGGAGAGGTTACCGAAATCCAGGAAGGACCATGAGTTGTCTAGCTTTAAGACTGTCTGGCAGAGAGCATCCCCACCTCTCAAGGGGTACTCACACTTAGTCTTATTTTTGGGCAGTATGTGGCAGGGGGCTGCTGTATGGCAGGGTAGCTGCAGGAGAGGTTCCTGTCAAAGTCCCGCTCTCTACAGGTCCTTTCCTGGAGGCAGGGCTGGGAGTCACAGGTTCTTGGGGGTCTCTTGGGTTGTCCTGGTACACGGCTGGGGATAGTTGGTTGGGGCCGGCCTGAAGGTTGTGGTGGGGTTGACATTTGAGTTTTTTTGATTTTTTTTTTTTTAGAGAGAAAGAATGTACAGATGTAAAAGATTAAATAGAACACAGTTAAATACTTCAGTGGTTTCTGACAAAGGTCTCTTTGAATAATATCAGTGGTAAGGCTTGTATTTAATTAAGGTTTGCTTTCTGGCAGAGTTTACTAATTTCTGCTTTTATGGTTCTGTTTATGTATTTTACTTTATAATATTTAATACTGCACAAATTTTTAACAAGTGATCTTTGTTGAGTTTTAAGCCTTTAAAATAAATAATTATATACTCTTTGGTCAGTTTTTTAGTTCTACTTAATAAATTAGTTTAGTACAAGTGGGCTATAGCTTTTTTTTTCTTGGACTATTTTTCTCTTTCCGATTTTCCCTTCCGCTAGAGCAGTTGCTAAAATAAACAGTTCCTTCAGTATACTTGGTTTGATTATTTGCATAGAGTGCAGTAAGAATAACTAATTATTAGCCATTTAGGCCTTTCTTTAAAATTGGCTTTGCTGGAATCTTTTATAAGGAATCTTAGTTGGACTTAAAGCTGTTTATGAGCCCAGGTTTTATCTGTGCCATTAGGTACCTGTATGCATTGGGTAAATTCCTCTTCTCTTGAGGTTCCCAAGCACATTTCAATTCCTAGACCTGTCAGAAAGTTACCTTCATTACTTAATACAGATCAGGAAATGTTACTGATGGATACCTGGCTAGTTTTCTAAAGGGATTTTTATTGGGTTTATAAAGTCAACCTTAATTCAGAGTCTGGACATCTCTGAAAATGCTATTTGAGCCAAAGCCTTGGTAAAATAACCAGTGCCTTTATCATGTTTTTATAGAACAAAACAGATTTTTATTGAACTTATGCAAATAACTGTATTGTTAGAAATTAAGAATACTTATAAATGGCTTGTAAATTCTGGAGAAATCAAGGAGAGAGGAAAAAATACATGTTTAAGTGCATACATTGCTTGAAAAGCTACAAATAGTTCAAAAGACAGAAAATTATTTTTTTGACTTCTGGAAAACAGAACACAGAACCAACAACATTTTGAATAAAAGTCATAACAAACTGGCCCAGTTTCATGTAACTGATTTCTGTTCTGTTTGAAGTTAGGTTAGCAATACTTATAGACATGTTAACTGTCCAAAGAAAATTCTAAAAATCTGCTTTTTAAAGACATCAGGAATTTGAATTCGAGAGAATCCATCAGTCTCTCTTAATATATCTTTTTCCTTTTTTTTTTTTTTAGGATAAACTTTGAACTCAGTCAATTACATAAAAAATATGTTTTTAGATAATTAAAATTATTACTGACAATATATTAGGACAGACCAATGTCTTATATGTTAGAACAGACCAATGCTTTACAGGTGAGAACAGACCAATGTCTTACAATATTGGAACATATGTATAATCATAGCTGATATAAAATTAATTACCATTTCATATTTGAGAATGTTTTCTATACATTTTTAATAAATTAAATAAGTTTAATTTGTTTTTTTAAAAAATTTTCAATGGTTTCAACATTTAAAAAAGACCAGATTTAGAGTTGTATTTTTGTTGTTTAGTTGGCCCAGGCTGAGTTTGAATCTGCCAGCCTTGGTGCATGTGGCCAGCACTGCAATTATGGTGCTACAGATACAGAGCTTAAATTTAGAGTTTTTACTTTGGATGTTTTGTCAAATATTAAAGCCTTAAAACAGTTGTTTAAACAAGATTACAAGCTAAAATATTTTGAAGGAAATACATAGTATGAGCTTTATTCAACCTGCACAGATAATTTATAAACATTTTAAATCTTCTTTAACTTTTGCCCTGCCTTTCACTTTCTTAAATAATTGTTCTGTTTCAGGACAAATTTACCACACAATGTTCTTTCTTTACACAATGTTATTTTTCTTTCTGTCTAATTTCTCTTACTCCCCCAAACTTACTTTTCACAAAACGGGATTACAGTTAACCATTTACCTGCCAAACTGATAATTAGGAGGGTTTAAAAGGTAAGAATTTTTCTTTGATAAAGAACCAGTTTTTTTTTTTTAATTTTAATTGTTGGTAAGAACTCTGGTGTTTCAAGGCATAGAATTCTGAGTTCTAGGGAACTTTTTTTTTTTTTAATTTTCTTATACCTTTTTTTCCTTTTTTCCTTTTCAGTTTAGTATCAGTTATGTAGTTATAACTACAGATGTTAGAAACCAGGGTGTTGTTGTTAGTTAGAGTTCTCGTCAAGGTTAATTTAGCTCAGTATAGTTTGTTTTTATTTTTAGAGGAGTTTCTCAGAGCTGTATGTAGCTTTCTCAAGATTTCTAAGAAGTATATTGTTATACACACATTCTAACTCATTTTTTTAATCTGGGCAGCTTCTATTTTTTATTTGAACTGCCATTTAGGACAGAATCAGTGAGAAAATAGAAGGGGTAAGTTGCTGGGGTTTTTATCTGGTCCAAGAGTGTTTTTACTTTTTTAAATAGAAATCTCCTTAGACTAGGAAAAGGAGAAGTCTCCACATTGAGGATTAGTAGCTCTGATAGAAGAATCCTCCCCAGGAGACAGAAAAAGGAGGGGTCCAAAAGTCCACTGATGATGGGGGCACCAAAGAGTTAGGGGGATGTAGAAGGATTAGAACTAGATGGGGACAGGAGTATGAACAAAGTCACATGTTCCCTGGTGGACCAGTCTTGGGGGAGGGAAGTTCTACTAAGCCTAATACTAATAATGAGGATGAAGAAACTAATGACTGCCAGGCTAAAGATGCACCAGATAGTGAGGGGTGTAGGACACATAAGAGGAAGTAGGTAAATAAGGTGGTTTCAGAAGGAGTAAAGTCTTGAAGGGTCCCTTGAAAGAAAAGATCTGCAATCTATTCACAAATGTTTTCTTTCTTTTTTTTTTTTTGAGACAGAGCCTCAAGCTGTCCCCCTGGGTAGAGTGCCGTGGCATTACAGCTCACAGCAACCTCCAACTCCTGGGCTCAAGCGAGTCTCCTGCCTCCACCTCCCAAGTAGCTGGGACCACAGGCGCCCGCCACAACACCTGGCTATTTTTTGGTTGCAGCCGTCATTGTTGTTTTGGCGGGTCTGGGCTGGGGATTCAAACCCGCCACCTTAGGTGTACGTGGCTGGTGCCTTAGCCGGTTGAGCTATAGGTGCCGAGCGGACACAAATGTTTTCAAGAGTGTTTGTTTCAGGCCAAGACCAATCTTCCAATAAACACTGAACAAAAGACACAAAACAACAAGACAGACATGGGCCTGACATGAACGATGTTTAATAATTTATGCTTACTTTCTACTCCTGTACTCTCAAAATCAGTACCAGAACACACTTTTATATAATTTTTAACAGGCCTGTGGGTGATCTAACACCCTGGGGGTTGATTGGACCTCTGTTTTCATTTTAATGGCATTTCTGGTGATGGGTGTTAACACACAATTCTGAGAGTCCCTGACAGGCCAGTAGGTCTGAGGCTCCCCACTGGTCAGGTTGTTCTACTGACACATGTTTTCACATATCTCGGAGAGCCTCTGATAGGTCAATAGCCCGGCAACCTGGGGTCCCTGTTCAAAGGTACTGTCTTTTTGGCCTTCCCTTGGAGGTTCCTAAGGGCTTTATATAAATTACAAGAAGTGAATTTAACAAAAAGTTACATATTTTTATAATAATTCACAACAAATAAGCATAAGAAAATAATATTAATAGTTACATTAGCGTCTGCACACACTAGCTAGAAATAGGTGTTAAAGTGGTTTACCTCCTAAGGTGGACTCACAGGTGAATTTAGGGGTGATTGTTAGCCAGTCTTCTGAGGGCTCTGAGTTCTCTGGGGACCCTGGGATGTTTCCAGGGGGCACCTCCCCTCAGAGGGACCACAGCCTGCCCGCCTCCTGGAGGCCGCCTAAGGATTAGTTGAATGCGTGCCAACCAGAATAATGTTAAGCGGCTGCTGTTTTAAATTTTAAATGGGTATTTGACCTTGGGTTTTTGAGTACCAGATAATTTTTATCTTAAAATTATTTGTAACATAACATTGTAATTTTAGTAGCCAAAAAGGGAACAGTTTTTTTTTTTTATTTTTGAGACAGAGCTTCAAGCTGTTGCCCTGGGTAGAGTACCGTGGCATCACAGCTCACAGCAACCTCCAACTCCTGGGCTCAAGCGATTCTCCTGCCTCAGCCTCCCAAGTAGCTGGGACTACAGGTACCCACCACAACACCCAGCTATTTTTTGGTTGCAGCTGTCATTGTTGTTTGGCGGGTTTGGGCTGGATTTGAACCCACCAGCTCAGGTGTATGTGGCTGGCGCCTTAGCCAGTTGAGCCATAGGTACTGAGCCAAGGGAACAGTTTTAATAAACTTTGTAGTAACTCTTTAATTACCAGAAGGAAACAAAATCTTAAAGCTCACCGGACTGCCCAAAGCACAATATTTTTCATGGCATGGCTTCTACCTCTTACTTCCTCTGCATGATTTGTGTCTTGCAGGCTCAATTTAATATCTTTGCCAAGTAGGTGCCTGCTCTCAAAGTTGAAAATCTGGAATTTCTAGGTTCTCTTTGTTACCTCAAGACCAAGGAGTAGGCTAGTCTATCTTGGAAGCTGGTTAGTTTTACTTACAGAAAATGTGCAAAGTAGCCAGTTTTACTTTTTTTACTGTTGCTCTTGGTGTGGTGGCTGAAATTAAAAAGTTACTGAAAGAGCATTTTCAAAAATTACCTTGTCTTATTTTGAACAGATTATTAGGCAGACACTAACAAATGGACAAAAAAACTATAATACAAACTTCATAAAAAACAGATAGACCAATAAGGCAAAAAAATGATAAGTGGACAGGACAGAAAACACAAATGGAATTCAACAGACAGAAAATTAGTCAGGCACGGACCTGTGCCTGACCCCCACTCAGATGTCTTCCTGGCCACATCCCCAAAGGGATGAAAACTCTATCTTGGCATAGGTGGAGAGGTATAAACCCCACTCCAAGTCGCCCCAAAGAGCCTGCCACTCAGCTGTGATAAAGTTGTGGAGCCGCGGGTGGAGGCCCACTTGAACTCCATTGCCTCAGGGAAGTGGAATCACATCCAAACTCTTACTCACTCACTCATACAGATCATACAGAAACACAGAACATGTAAAAACTTAAAATACTTTAAACTAAAAGCAGCTCTGAACTTTAAGACTTTCAGGCTCTGACCTTTAGTTACCAGAGTTATCAAGATTACCAGTGAGATAGGGAGAAGTCTCTCCCCTGTCTTGGAAACAGGTATCTCAGGCTGCATCCAGCCTAGCCTATTGTCCCCCAGATTCTCTAGAGACCAGAACAGAACAGAACAGAACAAACTTACTGAATTGGAAAATTTGGGAACCTGTGCCCAGAACCCATGAGTCCGAGGGCCCCTGGGGTGGAGAGAATGTTTCTCTGAGGCCTTCCCCTGGAGCCATCAGTCATCAGTGGGCCCAGGCAGGTGTCCGATGTGATCTCGCTGGGGCCTCCAATGTTGTACCCCTTATGAACTGAAAAGATAGACTCGGACCCTCTCAATCAGAGGTTTATTGAAGCTGTGCAGGGGACTGCTGCTCTGAGACAGTCCATCCCAGTAGAGGGCAGGTTGTCTTACATAATTTTTGAACAAGCATACTACAGAAGCAAAATGTGGTTGGTTAGCTCAGGGCAGGAGGGTTACAGCTTGGGGGTTACAATCTGGGTAAATTCCCACCATTGTTCACCTGAACTTGGGACTTTTTGTGTGTCCTTGTTTTGCCTCTGAGTGGGAGGGAGGAGGAGAGAGGTGGGCCTGTTTCTGGAGTTGACTCTGGGGGGAGGGAGGAAAAGGGAGGAGGGCTGAGAATCTGCCTATTTCAGTACTTCCACAAACTCTAATCGACATTTCTTCATCATCATAATTTTCAACGACACCCCTTGCTTCCTCCTCATTCAATGGTTCTGGCTTACCTATTTCACACATTTGGTCAACCTCAAAATTTCCCTTATCTAGTTCTAAACTGTTAAGGTCAGTAACTTTAACAGAAACAGTATAATGCCCACTACTAATCGTAATGCCACTATGCATCACAACAGCAAATAATCTATAGCTGTCAGATTTGTGCTCCATTCCTCTAGTGACAATTTAAGAGGTGTCAACAAAGGAGTGTTGATCTTGGAAAGTCCACCACCATAACAATCAAACTCCAAGCCACTAGCAGCAAAGCAGTTCAAATGAATAGTCATAACTTAAGGCATTTTGTCAAACAAAAGACTTCATTCAGCTTCAGTATAATGATGGCAATTTTCACAGAAATATTTATCTTCTTCTACAATCCTTTCTACTGAAGCAAATTGTGAAATTGCTCATTTCAGGGTCTTCATTTCTGTTTTAGGCTCTGGAGAAATTTCAGAACTCTCCTCTACTTTGGAAAGCTTCTTGCACTGGCACACTAATGTCTTTAAAATCTTCTCTTCTTTTGGTTAAACTTTCACATTCCAAGCAATGAGTTCTTAACACCAGCTGACCTTGAAATAATTTCTCCACTAGCTCAAAACAAATTTGCTCTGTACCTTTGTTAATGGGCTTAGCTTCATTAACATTTACAAGTTTAACATTATTTCCTGTAGATTCAAGTCCACAACCATTAACTGTGTTATTACTTTCACACTTCCCCAAGTCCTCTTCAAGATCATACTCATTTTCTTTGATTGTCCTTTTGATCCTTGGTTTGTTGTTATTTTTCCCAGTCTACAGAATTTAGAAAGAATGCTGGGTTGCTTAGTTGCTGACGTTAACCAATTTATCTTAACTCTTGATTTCTTTTGTGAGAGTCTTGTACTCTCATTTTTCAGATATGTACTTGGGGATTATTTTAGGAGGAACCTCTAATGTATCATTTGTAGCTTTTCTTTTTGATCTGGTTTGTCTGTGGTTCTCTTCCAATGACTGTTGTTCCTTGGATACTTTAACTTTTTTCTTCATGTTACCAAATTCAGTGTCACTTTTTCTTTCCCCATTTCCTTTAGGGAGTTTTTCTTTACACTCTTCAAAATGCCTAACATTGTCAGTCTCCATGCCATTAAAACCACTCATTTCCTCTTTCTAATTAGGTTTATCTTCCACTGTAGTAGATAATTCTGCCACATTTTTTACTTCTTTTTTTAGGAGCTGGCATGTTTCTTGAATATTTCCCAAAATACACTGTAGTACTTCCTGTGCATCATGCTGTAGATGTCCTTTATACATAGGGTTGAGTTTCCTGAGTGTACTAAGGAGCTGCCTTGGCTGAGTAGCAAGCTCTTCAGTATATTTCTCTGGATTTAAGAGAAAACTACCCTGAAGCTGTTCAACTGAAGTGATTAAGGACTACATGATTAAATGATTACATATGAGTTCATAACTTGCCAAAGAATCTTCTTTGCAATTTCCCTCATCTTTCTGATTGGCTTCATCTTTTAGAGCTTCTTTCTTTCTTGAAATAATATTAAATAAGTGCCTCACTCCAGACTTAAAACTGGGACAAAAATATAGTACCTAAAGTATGTTATTAAGATAACAAGTATTGCCAAGATTATTCAGTCCCACAAATGGTAATAAGTTTTTTCTTTTCTCACAGTTTATAGGTGAGGATTGTGCTGCAGGAACAACTTGATCAATTTCAGATCCTCTATATTCAGAAGTTTTTTCTTCATTTTCTTGAGAATCTGTGAAATCCAAGGCTCTCTTAGTTTCCTTTTTCTGAAAAAACTTTAAGGAAAGTCTGCTTTTCTTAGATGGACTACCTCTTGAAAGTCCACTATTTTCACTAGGTATGACACCAGGCATTTTCTCTTCAAATCCCAAGGAGCTGGCAAGAATTTATAGAAAAAAGTTGTAATCACCAATTATATCAAGAATGCAGCATTCTGCAAGCTGCTGCTATTGGGTGCTATCCCATTTCTTGCCCCTGGCTTTCTTTATAATTGGGAGTTTGTTGCATCAAAAATATTTCTCTTATAACTATAAATCTCACACACTATACAGTCCAATGCTAACAGTCTTGAACAAATGATGGCGTGACCGCTCAGTTCCCGTAGTTTTAAGTGATTTCCTTTATAAAATGATATTAATTCCTGGTCATGGTCAGAAGCGAGGTCCGTAGCAGTGACAGTGGCGAGTCCAACTGGAGTGAGTATGGGTGCCACAGGAGAGTCCCTTACTGGAACCACAGGGTCCCCGACCCAAAGGAAAGCTGGTCAGATCACTCTCCCCATGGGGGAGTGACCATCCGCCCACAAGAGCAGGAACCCGGCTCAATCCTGTCCTGCCGTGGCACTGACTACATCCCTAGAGCTGCTCCCATCTGCTCCCGCCATACACGGCAAGGAGCGCAACCAGCAGCGATCCCGCCTGTGAAGAGCCCCAACTGCTAGGGTCTCTCCCACTCTGAAACACATTCTTAGTACAATATCACAAGAATGGAAAAGCAAGTATCCAATGTACTCAATACTAATATGAAGTCAGTAGACTAATATGTGCCCACATATTAGGGAAAAACTCATTTCAATTCACATATAAGGGAAAAACTCATTTCAATTCAATTTGGGGTGAGGGGGAAGGAGAAAAGAGGGGGAAGGGAAGAGGGAGGTGGATTGATATGCTCCCTGCTAATGGGGATGCAACCACAGCAGGGTACTTACCTAATAAATGCAAACATTGTAACCTAATCATTTGTACCCTGATACTAATCTGAAATTAAAAAAAAGAACTAGAAAAAGAAAGCCAGCACACATTCCCTGTTGTCAATTCCTGTTTTCTCACTAAGGCAAAGCGAAAAACACAGTATGAATTGTGACCCACATTTTATTACAAATCCCTTCACATTGCATTTATCCATTGATTGGGAGCTACAACAGTCTGGCATGTATTTGTGTAAATACACATGTACACACACACACACACAAACACACGTGAGGTCAGATGATTAAGTTCACAACTCATCCTGAAAAAAGTACTACATGTTTCATTTCTGAATATCACTACAGTCACTTCTGAACTACTCCCCTCCGGAGCTATGAAATACTAATCAGTTACAAAGTCCAGGGATTTCAGGTAGAGGGACTGGGTAGAAGCTCCCTGACAGGACATCAAGGTGAGCATCCCCAATCTGGGGTGGCAGACACAGAATGGACCCTGGTGTTGGGCACTTAGTGTCCCAGCCTTGTTTCAGGGGCTTTTTCCAGAAGAAGGGTAAACTGAGTCTGCTCTCCAGGGTCATCTGACAGACCAGTGAGGGTCATTCAATAGGACATTGAGGACCTGTAAGATGAGAAATGGCAGAGGGAGGGTGGGAAGGTTGGAGAAAGAAAAGGCAGGACAGAGGAAGGGGCACATGTTGTCTGGGGACTATGGGATATAAAAGAGAAAAGGCATTTTTGATCAGTTGAACGTATGATTTCAATCTGTGGATTGAGCAGTAAGAGTTTTATCAACACTGACTCTTGGAATTTAAGGACATAAAGGTTTATATGGAGAATCCCTTTGTTTTAGGAGAAATCACCCTGGGGGACTTAGAGGGGTTCTGTGCCCCATCCAGCATCTTGTTCTGGTGAGTTTAGTAAAACACTGCTGTTCTGGGATAATATGCAGACAACAAAATTGACAGGGAAAATGTGGTAAAATGTGGAATTCAGAGATCTTAGTAAGGGAAAATCATATATGTGAAATTATTCAGAATCAATGATTTTGAATATTCAAAATGATTTAAATTATTCATTTTTAAAATGAGGTTGAATATTATATTTTTTCCTTCATCATGATTCTAAATTTTTAAATATGAATACATTTTATACAATTTCATTAGAGAAAAACAAAAATAAAAACATTTCAAGATAGAGAGTAACTGAACAATTACTAGAAAGCATGCATCTGAGAAACCTCAAGGAAGTACCTTCTACTGATTGAAATTATACCAGGGAGACACGTTGACAAGAAAGAATTATGAGCAGCAGAAATGGCAACCGTGTGCACACATGTGTAGTTGCTACTGTTTTTTCATTTTTCAGTTTCTATGAAAGACAACTGGTTCTTGATGGCTAAACCAGACTTTGTTGTGGGTTATGACACATACAGAATTGAGACATCAGCACAAAGTCTGTGGCAGGGCTCCTGGATCACACTGGTTCCTACATATTCTGGTGAGTGGTGAATAGTAATGCTAATCTCGTAATTCCTTAGGAATCCAAAATTTGGTGGCTACAACTCACACTAGAAATAAGTATAACTTAATCCCATAAAGTAAAAAATAATAGGTTGGGGAAATCTACCAGACTATCCCACAGAATGCAAGAGGAGAGACAAACGGGGTGGGGAAAGAAGCTGATAGAAAATAGAAAGCAAGTCCCACCTGTGATTTTTAGTGATGACAACTTAAACTCAAAGTAACAAATCTAGAGATGGCAGCTCTGACCATTGTCTAGTGAGAAGCCTATTAATGCCTCGTGCGTTCTATCAGTAAAGTGTACTGAGGGTCAACTCTGTAAATAAAACCTGCAGGGACATAAGGGGCAGCAATTCACTCCCATCATTGTTTCTTCTGAAAAATAAAGCCTTTGGCAGCAACATGAGAGAAACAAAGATACAAAATGGGTATAACAAAACACATACTTCACACTTTAAATTTCTTGTCTTCATGTATGAAATAAAGTATTAACCTGCCTTGGAGAAATATTTACATAGACCCTTAGTAAATTATGAACCAGTGTGAGTCAGGGATTAGCACCCTACTAAACTTTATTGAATAAATTTATTAAACTTTATTAGCACAATTCATCTATGTATCCACATTCAGATAAACTTTGTGGACTCTTTACATAATCCTGAAGAGAGGAAATTTCTTTTAGACAATTCATCTGGCTGAAGGGAAAATTCATTTCCCCAGAGTGCCATGAAATGTTTGTGCCTATAATTTGATGTATAACAATGAGACTCACAATATAACATCAATGTCATAATGAGTTTCCAAGGTTATTGTGGGTTTAACAGGGACAAAGGATGCTCAGACAATGGTAACTGAATAGAGTCACTGTGGCTGTTGTTGGTGCTATATGTTGGAATTAACCCCTTAGTCATAATTATCTACAGTTCAAGAGCAGAACCTGGTTGTTCTAGGATCCCTAAGAATGAGCAGAAAGGGGCCCACAGTGGGAAAACATGACCCCAAAACACTTGAGACACGTATCAGCTGTAGACTATAACCCCAATATGCAGCCATATAAAAAGGAATAATGGAATTCAGCATGTAGAAGAGGACAAAGGTGACCACCAGCATCAGGACAGTGTGGGTGGCTCTGGTCTCAGGAGGGCTTTTGTGATACTGGCTGGTGGTGTGAACATGCTGTACTCTCTGGCGATGTTTCTGCAGGAGAAGCATCATGGAGCCACTGGTCCAGCCCATGAGGACAAAGAACATGGCATCAGGGGCTGACCACAAATAGGTTATACCTGCAGTGGAAGTTGAGTGTGAGCAGAACCCCCTGAGTTGTGTGTAGTTATCAACATTTATGTCCCGTGGACTAGTCATTATCACAGAAATAGACATACTCCACAAGGCACTGAACACCCAGCAGGTGCCACAGACAGGACCAGTGGCCTTGGGGGCTCTTCCTCTGAGCATTGCTGTCCCTGGGCCCCTAGGGACAAGAATGAGATACCGAAAGGTGCTCAGGACACAGGTGGAGCACATTGTGGTGCTTCGAGCCACGAGGCGGACATAATAGACTAGTTTGCACTCAATGGAGGACAAGGATTTCCTCAGGACAAAGGTCACCATTACGTGGGGGATTCCAGTGGAGAAGAGGACCAGGGAGTTGGCCACGGCCAGGTGGGCGAGAATTGTGTGTGTGGGCCTCATCCTAAGGCCAGTCAAAATTGGAGAGACATTATGGAAGAACAGAAAGACATTGGCCATAGTCCCAACCACAATCAGGAGAGGAAAGATGGTTTTCACAGCCACTTCTCCTACAGTTCTTAGAATATTGTACTGAGAATGCATGGCAGGGACTGCAGAGCCAGCTGTGCTAGTGATGGCCACACCATTGTTAGGTTCTCATCTCAGAAAAGTGTTCTGGGGTTTTTCTCCCTGAAAACGGAGACATTGACATATTCTGCAGAACAGGCTCACCCTGGAGAATGAACATTGGCTCCAGTTTCACTTTTTACCATTATTTTGTAATTTCTTCTGTTCTGACTCCACCAAAACTTATAATTTAGGAGCCACGTGTGTCTTGTCCCACAGTGAGGTGACGTGAGAAGTGTTGACTGAACGTGCACTTTCTACATGTGTAGTGAGGGGACTGGGATAAGCACGCAGAGCTGCATATTGGCAGTTCATAACCCTCCTGGGCATGGAAAAGTGAAAAATCATGCTGAAATCATAAGATCATCCAACTCCCTGTGAGAGAATTAATCGTCACCTCTTCAGAACTCAACACTATTTACTGGAGTGACTGGACACAGGCATTTTTTCTAATTCATCAGCTCTCTGGATGCACAAGATGGCCCTACAGTGTATTTAGTACAGGTATTAAATTTGATATGGAGAAAGTGCCCCATGACCAAAAACAATGCCAGTAATAATAACTGGACAGACCTTAGCATGCTGAGCAACCAGGTCCTGGACCACTTTTTCTGAGTGGTGTCATCCTCAGCTCACTACAGATCAACATTGATCCTTAGACCCACTGGGTGACAGGTTATATGACATCTCCCTTAGCTTTTGAATCCCTGTGTTTTCTCTGAGTCTTTCATGAGTTCTGCATTTTACAAAGGAGAGTCAGGCTATTTCCCTCAGCTCAACTCACCCAGAGGCCATTAGAGTGTCACATCAAAGTCTGCTCACAGCCCCAGTGCCTGCACAGCTAGATTCTGTGGGATCCCATAGGAAGGTGACCCATTCTGGTTGAAGGAGTACAGTCTTCCTGAGGCAATAATGTTACTTAGTCCTGCAGGATTCAGACCCACTGCCAGCTACAGAGAGAAGGTATGAATTTGAAATAAACCTCCCAAGTTACCAAAAGTCCTTGCTCTTTGGGAGAACTGACTAAATCTCATGAAACTGTTGCCCAGACCCAGAGGAAGTGGCACTGTGCAGAGCTTGTCACCACTGGTCTTGGGGTCATCAGACCTGAGTCTTTCTCCTACCTCTCAGTCCCTGCTGCTGAGACCTGAGGACACCCCTGCAGCTCTCAGAACCTTGTTCCTCTTTGAGCTGGAAGCCTTTGGGTAGGTTGTTGAGATTCCAGTCTCCAGAACCGGAAAGTTCCTACTATGTGTCCAATAAGCCACCTGTTTGCTTAGTCCAGTCTGGGTTATGCTTTTACCACTCTCTGCCTCTGTTGTCTCCATGAAAAAGTGAAGCGTGTGCTAATGTAACAAGCAAAATAGTATGAAATAATTAATACAGGTCATAAGAGAGATGTGAATGCATAGTGCAGATTTTATATTAGTTCTTGATCACAATAACAGGGACAAAGTTATTGCTCATTCTGAAGTAGTAAAAATACAGACTATAGGTATTTTTAAATTGATTCAATTACATATCATTTCTAAGGACATGGGGGAAGCCTAATTAAACATAAAGGAAGAATAATAGATCCCCTCTCTTCCAAAATTGCACTTTCTTAACACTTGAATGTTAACTGGAGTTCTCCCCACTAATTTTTCTCTCTCTCTCTTCCCCTGCATTAGATTAATGATGGATGCAACTTCTAGTTCTTTTCTTTGCCCACAAACTCACAACAGAGAGCTCACAAACGAGTGTCCCAGACTCTGCAGAATCACTGAGTCAACTGCATCCTTCTCAGTGGGACGTGAGAACAGAAATATTGTCGTTACAACATAATGTGTCACAGACTATTCCCCCTGTGTATTTCTCTTTGTAGATGTTTATGTTGTCAATGGCCCTGATTTTATCTGTAGGGCACTAAGTTCTAACAACAGTCCTGCACTTTAACTGTCCACTTGTATTCACAGTAAAGTCTATAGTAGGTCTGAGAAAAGAGCAGACTCTTGTGCACCTGGTGGAAGAGCCCAGTGGCTCTGTCACCCACCTCGGCTGAGACGCTGGAGAGATCCTGTCCTCCTTTTCTCACTGTCAGGGTCTCCAGGACACAGGGGTTCAGAGACCCTCCCCATGTGGTATCCCCTGAGACTCCACTGCAGATGACCGTGTGCCCTTGACTATCATAGCCTGGGTGTGGATGCTCAGAGCAGAGAAGGGTAAGCACCTGTTCTGAGCAATGTCGGGACACAACCACAGCTGCGTGTCCCTCTCCTGCTGCTGACACTCTGTCCCTTCTCTCTCCCTGAGGTTCTATGTATGGAATCAGAGCACTCACCTGGCTGGTCTTGGCCCAGAATCTGTGCAGAGAAGTTTTAGTCAGGGCTCTCCTGAGGTCCTTGAAACCATAGTTATAGGGACAGGGATTCTGGGCCTTATGTCCCCACAGAAATCACATTATCTTGTCATCTGTAGCATCAGTGACATTATCTCCTGGGAGACTTTGTAGAAACTTTTGTGAGGAGCAAAATTTATTCCCAGCGCCTTTCCGCCTCAGTCCCTTCTGAGGGACTTTTGGCAATTAGTGGGAAGATCCTAATAGCCCTGAGCAAGAGGCAGAGAAAGTTCTCTGTGTCCCTGTGGGAGCATCTCAGTTCAGAAGTGCCATTGTGATCAGTCAGGGTAGAGGGGACAGTCACTGGTGGGTCTGGGTTGGTTGTTCCATATTCCAGGTGGGCTAATTTCTTACTGTCCTTTCACTTTTCTAAAACTGTGATGAGTCCAGAGTCTGTGCACATAGAGCCTCACAGATGACCTGGAATTGGGTCTTTCCCATGACTTGAAACTCTGCACCTCCTGCTGTTTATTGCCCACTGTGTGATCAGACTGGAAAATGTCCCCTTTGAAGACTCTATCACTGTAAATCTCTTGTTTACCTCAGAGGCTGTGACTGTGCTGGGAGCTCATAATTAGTTTTTCTCTTTCTTACCATATCGTCTTCCCTATCCTTCTGTGGCCTGGCAGGCTGTCCCCTTTACTTCTGCATGGAAGATGCATTCTTGGACATACGGGTGGGTGTCAGATGAAGGCAATGTATAAGTCTAAGGGGAGATTCTGTCAATATTCTTTAAAATTTCAGAAACGTGCCATAAAATGTAATGGAAAATAGGGGGAAATTATAAAGAAAATATTAGATAAATATTTAGAAAGCAGATCACAATGTGGCCCCGAATTATGTGAAAGTCAGTCAGGTTTTCAGCATATTCTAAATCCAGGAACTTTAAAGCTTTTATTGATAACATGAAGCCTTACAGTTCCCAAATCCCAGCGCAGCCTTCTCCTCTCAGCAGATTTGTCCCACCCCGTGGGTCAGGCTCCTAACTCATGTTGTCCCCATCCCACCTGGGCCAGCTACTCTCTCCCTGGTTTTTAACACTGTGCGGATTTTCTTTCTTGTCAGCAGGAACTCACCAGTCATACCCTCCTGCAGGAACCCGAGTTCACCCTGCCCTCTTGTCACTACTAAGACCCCCTCCCACTGGCCCTGCTTGTTCCCTGAGCTTCTTTATAAATCCCCTTGCGGCCCTGTGTAGTGTGTGGTATGCATCTTTCTCTGGGATGTGATTGTGTGTGACTAACAATCTGCCTGACCCATCTGTCCAGTGTGGGATGTGGCATGTGGGGACATTTCATTCTGTGTAGGGTGGGAGGTCCTAGTTTCCCCAGTGGATTTTTTATTGATGCATAGTAAGTTTACATCATGTCGGAGTACATATAATATAATACATTCAAATAATGTGTAAGTATCAAACTCATCACCTTGAATATTTGTCTTTTCTCTCCATTACAACCATTCATTAGTCCAGAGGACTTTGATTGAGTTTCCTTGTCACAAGGCATCACACTGTCCTGACACATTGGTGATATTGTATTGATTGGACCTTGAGGGGCGGCAGGAACCCCTGTTCAGAGTTACTTAATTATGACTAACACCTTCTGCAACAACCTAGATGGAAGTGGAGACCATTCTACATGAAGTATCTCAAGAATGGAAGAACAAACACCTATATGCTCCCTGTAAAACAGGAGATAACTGATGAGCCCACATGTACTCAGCTGTGCTGACCAGGGCACTCTGAGCATCCACTGTGCCTTAATGCCAACTCCATGATAAACCATTAGTCTGTCTCTCCATTAGTCACCCTAATACTGTTTTATATACCCATTAGGTGGTGCATTCCCTCCCTTCTCTCCCCTCCTCTGCTTTATTTCCACTGAGTACATGTGGGCTCATCAGTTATCTCCTGCACAGGGCTATGGTGCTTCACCCTGACTGTGCCCCTTCCCCTAGCCACTTCCGAGTGACACAGAGCCTCCCCAAGGTGTGGAATCCAGCACCAGGTCCTACAGCCAGGCTTGGCCAGTGTCGGAAGAAGCAGTGCTGTGCCAGGGCCACATCTGTGGCTGGACCTCACCCTGCAGGGATTGCCCGTTCTGCCTGGGGTTCTGAGCACTGGGGGGGACCCTGTCACTGCAGTTCTTGTCCCCTCCTGTGGAACAGAGTCTCCCTGAGTCTGTAAGCACCTCAGCTCCCTGGGCTCTGGCTCTGGGCAGGGTCTTCTGGGCAGGGTCTCACTGCCTCGTGTTACTGCACAGCCCAGTTTTTGGCACTGGCCCAGCTGCTTCTGTCAAGTCCACATTCTCCAGAGAGCCCTGACAGTAGGGTCAGAACCTGGACATCATAAAATCCTTGAATGATTTAAAGGACTTCCCAGCTCCAGGCCAGTCCTGCCCCAAAAATATCACACGAAAGCCACAGATTTCTTTGTGAATGTTCTAGTATCTCCATTCAAAAACATGAAGAGAAGCCAGTGAGATTAACTTCAGTCACACATGTCATTTAAGACATGCTGTGCACTGGGAGCTAGCCACATCTCAAGTAGTCAAGGGACACCAGTGGCTAGAGTGGGCCTTAGTCTTACCTGTTGTTAAATGTCTCCAGATGTTTCTCACCTGTGTTTGGAAGTAGGCACCACCATAGTTCAGAGGGGTGTACACACTGCAGGAGTGATCTGCTCTCAGTGGGGAGGCTCTGGGGAGCAGACACTTTACTTTGGCATGTTAGCAGCCTTGGGGTCATCTGCAGAGCGGATCTCAGGTCCCTGATGGTGGAAACCAACTTCCCCAGCTGGGGACTCACCTTCACCTTCTTCCTCTTAGTGACCACAGTGCAGGCTGGGCACTCAACCCCCACTCCCTCGGTCTGCAGGGAGCTGATGCTCCTAGGACGAAGACTTACTTGAACTTTCACTGTCTCTAAGCATCTCCTGGATTCTGGCCTTGCCTGCTATAGCTTCCTGCACTGGGATCTGGAAAGATCTGAAAGAAACAGTGTAGATTATAAAGCTTGAAATCAATAGACCCAATTTTGAATGCTAATTTGCCACTTGCAACCCTAGGCAAGAGCACATTAAAAAATTAACTTATCTGTGACTTTATTTCCTCACTTGGTAACTGGGACAGACACCACTCTTGGGATCATGTGGCATTTCAGCAACTGTAAGGGGTAATTAACATCAACACAGTTACCACTCCCAACTCCCACCAAACATGAGGCTGGCGTTTGAGTCACAGAACCCCCCTGCTCTGTCCTGTATTTTAGAACTAAAGTCTGGAAAGGGTGAGGGACTTACCTAAAAACCTCAAACATAAAGGTTTGAATGCGGACTTTTTCAGGAAAGGGAGTGGTTGGACTTAATTCTTTCAAAGGACCCTATGGTCTGTGACTAAGCCAAAGGGAGAGGTGGGGTAACACAGCAGGACCCAACAAGTGGGTTCTAATCACCCACAGAGAAAGAAAGGGAGAACAAGCAGGAAAACAACCAGGAGAAGCAGAGACCAGGTGTCTCACCTCCAAGATCAGATCCCTTGATGAGGCCACCTGGTGGCCAGGAGAACAAAAAAGATTTCACTCACGTGGTGGTAGCCCCTGGAGCGAGGGTGGGCGAGGGCCCAGCCATGACGTTGTTGCTACCCATTGGCTGTGTGAGCTCGGGATGGCCCCGCCCAAAGTAAACCGTTAGCTTTGTGCACCTGCACGTGTCGCTTAAAGGTGCTGCTCCTGCTGCTGAAGACCTTCACCTACCTGCCACACACTTGCAAGCAGGGGCCACGGGGTGGCAGCATTCACCTGGGTGCCCTGGGGCAGAGAATGTATGTGTCTTTACATCATGCAACCTGGAAATTGCATTTGGCATTTAATTTTTTAATTTTATTTTATTGTAAATTGATGAATTATGATTCTATATGTTTATTGTGTACAACGTGATATTTCCACAATGTGGAATGATTAAATCAAACTGACTGACACATCCATCACCTCGAACTCTTATTGTTTTTTTGGTGAGAGTATTTGAAATTTACCCTCTAAACAATTTTGAAATATATAGCGCATAGTTTTAACCATAATCTCCCTGCTGTGTAATGCATCTCAAAATGTATTCCTCCTGTCTGAGACTTGTTCCTTCAGACCAACAACCCTTCCCCATTCCTTACTTCCCTAACCACTAGCCTCTGGTAATCACCATTCAACTCGCTACTTCTTTTTCTTTTTTTTTTTGGAGACAGAGACTCACTCTGTCACCCTGGCTAGTGTTCTGTGGTGTCATAGCTCACAGCAACCTCAAACTCTTGAGCTTAAGTGATCCTGCTGCCTCAGCCTCCTGAGTAGCTGGGTCTATAGGTCCACTCTCTACTTCTATGAACTCAACTGTCTTAGATTCCAGATATAAGGGAGAGCATGTAGCATTTATTTTTTTGTGCCTTGCTTATTTCATGTAGCATAATGTCTTCCAGGTTAATCCATGTTGCCAAAAATGATGGTATTCCCTTCTGATCTGTACCACATTTGTTTATCCACTGATCTGTTGTGAATATTTGTTGTTTCCACATCTTGGCTATTGTGGATAATGCTGCAATGAACATGGGCTTACAGACACCACTTTGACATAACTGGTTATGGTTTTTTATTCCTTGGAGACAGGGTCTTACTCTGTTGCCCAGGCTAGAGGGCAGTGCAGCCTCAATGAAGTCACTGCAGCCTCAAACTCCTGGGCTGAAGGAATGTTCCTGTCTCAGCATCCCATGTAGGTAGAACTACAGGCACCCGCCACCACATCTGGCTAAATTTAAATTTTTTTGTAGCAATTGGGGATCTCACTATGTTGCCCAGGCTGGATCTTGAACTCCTGGCCTCAAGCAATCCTCCCACCTCAGCCTCCCAAAATGCTGGGATTTGGGAGGTGGTTTACAGGTGGGATTACGGGTGGGAGCCATCACACCTGGAACATGATTTCAAATTATTTGGGCATATGCCTAGAAATATGACTGTATGCTAATTTTATTTTTAGTTTTTCAAAGAATCTCCATATAGTTACATTCCCACCAGCAGTGTACGAGGGTCCCTTTTCTCCACATTCTCAGCACTTATTGACCTTTCTTTAATGTTGCTGCTTTCATTCGCTCCATCTACTTTCTCCCTAAAAGTCTCTTATCTTGACCCTCTATGAACTAACTCCTCAGCCCCTTCTCAAAACTGACTTTTATTTCTTGATCTCTTGCATTGGTTACTGTTGTGCCTCCTATTCTCCCTATCAGTTAGGTCTCGGCTAAAGTAGAAAAATACCGGTTAACTTCTGACAAATTCCTGGGCTGCAAGCCCTTAACAAAATGGAGTAAATCTGGTTCACTCCCAAGACAGATGGGAAAGTACTCACTAACTTCTTGCTCGACTAACTACTGGGCCTAGGAAATGAACTGATTGTCCCCAAATTGACCTTTAAACAATACCAGATGTATGAACATTGAGACAAAGATATATGAAGGAAAAGTACTGGGACCAAAGATGTATGAGAAAATATTAAAACAAAGATGTATGACGTATGGTTAACGGCAAAAATTCTGCTTCTGTACAATGCTTACTGGCTACCCCTACCTGAGTGCACCTGGACAGCCTGTGTGCCAACCAGGATGCAGACCAAGCCTTAAAAACCTGACTCCTTAAGCACTTGGGGCTGCTCTGAGAAACCCCATGTTGGGACACTGAGGCAGCTGGCTCTTCAATAAAAGGACTCTGCTGTAAATTTGGCTTGTCTGCTAGTGTGGCCTTTGTGGAACTCCCGGGCACTACATGTCAATGTCCTCATACTACGTGGATGACCTGTTCTCTTCCTTTTTAATCAGCTTCCCAACAGCAGACCTCCCTCCTTAACTCCAGATTCAATTGTCTAATTGCTCCCTACACACCCACAGTTGTGCTCCCCAACCATCAGCACGTAAAAATCAACACCTCTAATTCTGAGTCTCGAGTTCCCACGTTGGTGTGGGTCTTGCACACAGTAGCCATTCCTGTTTGTCATGACATGACTGTTGTTCCTCAGAACTTTCCTTCCTAAATTCTCCTCCATAGTTAACAGTGATACTGGGCATCTGTTTGTCAGTTCTTTCGTCTAAATATGTTTGTTGTAACTTTAACCACTTTAATTACTAATATAATTCATGATTAGTATTGAAAACTGAGGAAATAGGGAAATGTAAAAATGAGAAATTACAGTATATGGGTAAACATAAACATATGTGTGCTCCTCATGTTATATATGTACATGGGTCATTATGAAAGTTTTGATATACACAAAAATCAAGAAATGTAAAATCCACACAGGCAGAGTAAAATGAAGCCCTTCCAGCAACACCTATAAACTGAGCAAGTTGAATCAGAAAGGACATTGCCAACCCTATGTCTTGTAAGTGAAATAATGGAGCATAACAAGGTCTGTCTCAAAACTTTCTTAAAACCCACATACGAATGTGTGTATG
>NW_003852659.1:151459-167235 GCF_000181295.1 Otolemur garnettii | reverse complement strand
CTGGGCTGGGGATTCGAACCCGCCACCTTAGGTGTACGTGGCTGGCGCCTTAGCCGGTTGAGCTATAGGTGCCGAGCCCCATATGTGTTTTTAAATCTATATTTATATGATTGGAATCACTTTTTTCCATATTATAAGAACTTTTAACATTGACAAATTATTTTTAATAATGCATAGTACTTTATCATATGGTTTTACTACTTGACTTAATATTATTCCTGTTGTATGTTTAGATTAATTTAAATTTGTCTCTATTTTAAAGTTAAAGGAAAACCCGCTTCTAGTCATACTTCCACAAGATAAGAGCTTAGAGCAGGATTAATAGGTCAAATGTGAAACAACAAAGTTTCTTTTTTACGTTTCTGTTTGGTTTATCTCTAATTTGAGGACTTTATGACTTAGATCAATGTATCTTTTTTCTCTTTCTTTCTTTTCTTTTATTATTATTATTATTTTGAGGCAGAGTTTTAGTCTATTGCCCTGGGTAGACTGTTGTGGTATCATAGCTCACAGCAACCTCAAACTCTTGGCTCAAGCCATCCTCTTGCCTCAGCCTCCTGAGTGGCTGAGACTGTAGGCAATTGCCACCACCCCTGGCTAGTTTTTCTATTTTTAATAGTGATGGGGTCTTGTTCTTGCTCAAGCTGATCTTGAACTCCTGAGCTCAAGCAATCCAACCACCTCATCCTTCCAGAATGCTGGGATTACAGATGTGAGCCACCATGTCAGGCTAACAACAAAAATTTATTTTTCTACTATAAAAGTGTGATATATTTTTTTTGAAAATTAATATAAAATCAGTATAAACAAGAGAAAAGTCGCTTCAATTGCTTAGCTTGGAGAAAATCATCATAAAAAATTTATTTTCTTGGGCGGCACTTGTGGCTCAAGGAGTAGGGTGCCGGCCCCATATGCCAGAGGTCGTGGGTTCAAGCCTGGCCCCAGCCAAAAACTGCAAAAAAAAATTATTTCCTTCATGACTTTATGTAATTAGATAGAACATAAGCAAATACATATATCTGATGGTTCAAAAGTAGATATTTGTATTATAAAAGTAATTTGTACACCCATGTTCACAGAAGTAGTCAAAAGGTGGAAAAAACCTAAGTGTCCACTGATGGATGAATGGATACATAAAATGTGTGTACACATAAGGAAGTATTATTTAGCTTTGCAAAAGAAGGACATTCTGACATATCTTATACAACATGGGTGAACCTTGATAACATTATGCTAAATGAAACACCACCCACAAAAAGTACTGTATGTACAGTCAAATTCACAGACAGAAAGTAGAATGGTGTGTCTAGGGACTGGAGAAAGAGGGGAACAGGGCGTTGGTGTTTTGAGGGTGTGGCTGGGTTTTAGGTTTTCAGGCTGAGAAGTTTCTGGAGATGGATGGTGTGATGATTGCACAACAGCGGGAATGCACATAACACTACTGAACTGTTTATTTAGAAGTGGTTAAGATGGTAAATTTTGTGTTGTGTTTATTTTATCTTTGTGTAGAGTTGATGTGTACATGAGAACTTTATTAAATTCATGTCTTAGTTCTGTAAATTGGTTATTTCTTTGCTTTTCCTATGTAAGTAATCACATTGCTTGTAAAAAATGATAGTTTTATTTTCATCTTTACAATCTTATATTTATTATTTCCTTTTTCTCCTTTGTTGTCCTGACTAGGACTTTGAGTCCAATGTTAAATGGAAGTTGTGAGGGTAGGCTTTCTTATCTCACTTTTTATTTTGGAGGATGAACTTTTACTGTTCTCCAATAAATATTATGGTAGGAATTATGTTTTAGAAGCTCTTTCTCAAATTAAGGAAGTTTTCATCTGTTCTGGGTTTGTTAAATGTTTTAAAAAACTCACAAACTGATATTGAATTCTTTGCATGGTTGATAGGATTTCCTTCTTTTTTAAAAGCTTGAATAGTATTCCATTTTTGTATGGTTTAATGGATATTATTCTTACATTTGGGAGAAGAAATGGTCTCCCTAGGTGGTGGTTTTCATGGTTTTAATGTCTCACTAACTCTTCTTTCCTCTCAGCTTTCATTGCCTTCTGCGATCTCTCAGAGGATAGCAGAGGTGATTATAGTCTTATCTCACATCCATGGCTCTTTGCTGGGGCAGAAGACTCTATTTGCTTTTGGAGAAAATGGTTTTTAATTTAAAAACCCTGTGGTGCCTCCCACTCACTGATTATTTAGACCTGAATGAAAAGGACCAGAGATTATATGGAACAGCTGGGTCTTGGTGGTTTCTCAACCTACCTCAGGTTGTGCTGGGGGTGAGGGAGTGGGCAGGGAGGTGTGAACCAGGAAGCCAAAGATGAAGCTGAAAACAAAGCCAAGGGCAGGTGGTAGGACCCAAGAGCCAATCCCAGGCTGGAGTTTTGGGGTGGAGTTAACTAATTCCAGGAGGTTTCCTGAATCAGGGCACCTGGAAACTCGAGTGAGCGTCAAGGTCTAAATGGTAGGTAATGTCTCTTCTCTGTGCTCCAGACCTCATGTTTGCTCTGGCGACCCCCTCCCCAAGAGGACCTGCTTGTGTTTTCTCATTGGGGGAAAGATTTGTTGTGTGTCCTTCTTGCTCCAGCTAGAAGCTTTCCACCTCTTCAAGCAGGGAGATTCCACAGTTCTGTGAGATTTTTCAGCTGAATTTCTTCCTTCTTGTATTATATTTTCTTTCTTCTTCTACTTGCTGTTTTCATTGCCCATTACCCTTTAATCACTCTGTCCCACCTCCCCAGCTCAATCTGGTGCACACTTCAGGTCTGGTGAAACCCCCTTTCCTAGTCCCCACTTGCCTGGTCTGCTTGTTGTGTGGTTTCATGGCATGGCGTGGGTCTCATACTCAACACGCTTAATACTAATTACAGTTGATTCCAATTATTTGCAGAATATATATTTGTGAATTTACTTGCTAAAGTCCATCAATGACCCCCAAACCAATAATTGTGGGACTTTCAAAGTCATTCAGATGTGCAGGAAGCTAGGAAAAATTTGAGCAGAGGATAGATGAGGCAGTGCTTGTGGGACTACTTAGTATCACGTGTTTTGCGTATTTTTTTTTTTGAGACAGAATCTCATTCTGTGGCCCTGGGTAGAGTACTGTGACATCATAGCTCACAACAACCTCAAACTCTTGGGCTCAAGCGATTCTCTTGTGTCAGCTTCCCAAGTAGCTGAGACTACAGGTACCCACCACAATACCTGGCTATTTTTTGTTGTTGTCATTGTTTTTATTTAGCAGGCCCAGGCCAGGTTCGAACCCACCAGTCCTGGAGCATGTGACCAGTGCCTTAACCACTGAGCTACGGGCACCCTCTAGTTTTTCTATTTTTAGTAGAGATAGGGTCTTGCTCTTTTTCAGGCTGGTCTTGGACTCCTGAGCTCAAGCAATTCACGCACATTGGGCTCCCGGAGTGCTGGGATTATAGGGGTGAGCCATGGATCTGGCCTATCTGTTGTGCATTTTTATGTCCCCCAGTGTAGTGTTGAAGGGCAGTTTAGTCCTTTATCCTCGTGTTGAATTCTCTGGAATGCCAGATACTGAGAACTGTGCTTAGCACAAGTGATTGGTTCCTAGATTATCAGGCGAATGGGTTACTCATTATTTCCAGCATACTACTGGTTTCCTTATAGAAACAGGTCTTGCTTCTTAAATGAAAAGATGCATGCATTTGTACAACTTTTTCCTTCTGTCCCCTTCCTCCTAATCACTGGGTATTGGGGACACTGCACATCTTGGAAATCACGCTCTGTTTGAGGAAAGGAGACGGCAAACTTTCAGCAGAGCAAAAGGGTCTTTGTATCTTGCTGACCAGAGTGTTACGAGGGCCTGCCACAGGGTGGAGGTGGCCATGCTAGTCTGTTCCTGCTGCTTTTTTTTTTTTTTTTTGAAACAGAGACTCAAGCTTTTGCCCTGGGTAGAGTGCCTTGGTGTCACAGCTCACAGCAACCTCAAACTTTTGGGTTTAAGCAATTTTCCTGCCTCAGCCTCCCAAGTAGCTGGGACTACAGGTGCCCACCACAACACCAGGCTATTTTTTGGTTGTAGTTGTCATTGTTGTTTGGCAAGCCTGTGCTGGATTTGAACCAGCCAGCTCCAGTGTATGTGGTTGATGCCCTAGCCGTGAGCTACAGGAACCAAGCCTGTTTATTTCTTAAGAACATACATTATTTATATAATGAAATCAGAAACAAGCAGCTGTCCAGAGGGTAGAGGTCTGAGGTACAGGGCTCAGGACAGGTGAGCGCAGAGCCTGATGGGGCCCTTGGCTCTGCCCTCCCTCTGCCTGGGCGTGCACCACAGGCTCTGATCTGCACACATTCTCCAAGAACATTTTTTCCTCCATGGTCTAGGCAGGACCAAAGTCTGTTTTCTTGAATTTAAGATTGGCAGCATATGTTTGTAGCCCTACAATGTTTTTCATCTGGGGAGACATAAAACAGGTGGGAAGGAGAGAAAAGCAGACACTTTCTGGAGATTGCTGCCAGCCCTAGGCACACCCCCAAGTAAGGCCAACTGCTTGTAGTGTCTCTGGGGTCACAAAAAGTGACTGCACCATCCCTCCCAACCTACCCACGGGTACGTGGCTGGCACCCTAGCCACTGAGCTACAAGTGCCAAGCCTGTTCCTGATGCTTTAATAGAACACTTCAGGCTGGGCTATTTGTAAAGAACAAAATTTCTTTTCCTCACAGTTCTAGAGGCTGGCAAGGCTCAGCATCTGGTGAATGTTTGCTGCCTGCTTTGTAGATGGCATCTCTTGCTGAGTTCTCACCTAGAGGAAGGGGCTGAAGGGAAAACGGGACTAGGGCACTCCCTTCAACCTCTTTTGTAAGATCATTAATCTCACTCACAGGTGAAGAATCTAACCACCCCCTAAATTTCCCACCTCTTACTACTATTTTATTAGTAATCAATTGAAACCTGATGACTAAATTTTCAGGAATACAAACACTCAGACTGAGAAGTGACCCGCCGAGGATTAAGGTTTGGGTTAAAGCAAATGGCATCTCCGTTTCTAGCTTTCTATTTGTGTCCACTTCCCTCCCATTCAGAGAGTGAGTATTTGAACTACAATGAAGAACTCATTTACACAAGTTGCAAGGTGGCTGTGCCTTCGTATACTTCTGTGGTGACTGTGGCAGTCCTACATGCTCCATGCCGTGAACAACACTTCACGGTGTCACCCCTGATTATTCCAGTCACTCCAATTGAGGAGTGGTATTACACTATCATGGTTTTAGTTTAAACTTTCTTTCTTATTTATTTATTTTATTAAATCATATCTGTGTACATTAATGCAATCATGGGGTACAGTGTAGTGTTTTCATATACAATTTCAAATATTTTCATCAAACTGGTTAACATAGCCTTCCCTTCTCCCCCCATATTCTTAGGCTATAATTAGGCTATAATTAGCTTTCATATGAGAGCTATAAATTAGTTTCATAATAGGGCTGTGTACATTTGATCTGTGAATGGATCAATAAATTGTGGTATATGTATACCATGGAATATTACGCAGCCATAAAGAAAGATGGAGACTTTACTTCCTTCATGTTTACATGGATGGAGCTGGAAAATGTTCTTAGTTTAAACTTTTTTTTTAATTCTTTTTTTTTTAAAATTTATTTATTGTTATTATTATTTTTTGCAGTTTTTGGCTGGGGCTGGGCTTGAACCCACCACCTCCAGCATATGGGGCGGGGCCCTACTCCTTGAACCACAGGCACCACCCAGTTTAAACTTTCTTATGAGTCACACCAATTGGCTGTTTGGATAACCTCATTTGTGAAGTGCCTATGAGAACATTCTGCCCATCTATCTATAAAAATTGAAACATTTTTATTGCATTTGTTGAATAGTTGTTCTATAAATGTCAATTAGGTCAGATTGGTTAATCAAGCAGTTCAGTCTGTGTCCTGACTTTTTTCGCTTACTTGTTTCCTCAGTTATTGAGATGTGTATTTAAACCTCCAGCTAATCATTATTTTTGTTCTATTCTCACATATTTTGAAGCTATACTTGCTGTATGTTCAAGTTGGAATGATTTCTTATAAAGTGTCCTTTACATCTATTGATAATAAAATATACTTTGATAATGACAGAACTATACCCATGTTCTTTAGGATATTCATGTTTCAATTTTCATTAATTTACTTCAAATGTTTTATGCTCTTATTACTTAAAATGCACCTTTTTGCATCTAATCCAGTTTGACAGATATTCTTTTTTAATTAAAATGTTTAGTTCATTTATCTTTATATAAATGACACTTCTTTGTTTCAGTACATAATCATGCTATTTTTTATTCCATCTGTTTCCTCTTTTATTCCCCCTTTCTTGACATTTTTTAAATAAATGAAATAGCTAGTTGGGTGAGGTTGTGGGTGCCTGTAATCCCAGCTACTGGGAGGCTGAGGCAGGAGGATGCTTTAGCCAAGGTGTTTGAGGTTGCTGTGAGCTATACATACTCAGGGTGACACAGAGAGACTCTGTCTCAAAAACAAACAAACAAACAACCCCCCCCCAGAAACTAACAGCAATAACAAATAAATGAAATATATTCTATTCAATTTTTCTTCCTTTAACTCTTTGATTATACATTTGTTTACTGTTATGGTTGTCCTAGGGATTTCAATATTCATCTTTGACTTTAGCTTTATGAATTTCATGTTTTCATGTGTTACTAGATGTGGAAATTTCCACAGACATCACTAGATTGTGGGGCCAACATGTTCTTACGCTTATCCACATGGTGACCATTTCTGGTATGCCTGTTCTTTTTGGTAACTCCATTCTTTCATCCGATCAACCACTTCCTACATCTGCTGTGGGCAATATATTCATCTGCCAGCCACGGATTCTGTTTCAGCTTTTGACTGGAAACTTCTTTATTTCACTTTCTTATTTTCAGGGTATTTTCATTAGACATATAATCTAGATTGGCAGGGTGGTTTGTTTATGCATTGTAACAAGTTAAAGGTGTCACTTTCATTGCCAGTCTTAAATGGAGACAATAAATGTACTTGTGTCCATGGTCGTTTAGAGAATGAACTGCCAGGTAATAATTCATGGTAGAGAGTCAATGCTTCATGTCACTCATAGCCGAGCATCTCTTCTCTGCCGGGCACTGGCAGTCAGATAAGTGAGTGCACAGGCACAGGCAGCAGGAAGTACTGTGAGGAAAAAGTCAGCCAAGTTGGGGTGCAGATGACGAAGGTCATAGTCATGGTTTATGTCTACTTTTCTGTAGGCTGCACTTGTCTATGGATGTCAGAGTCCCTTTTCAGAGTTCAAAGCCTCACGTGTTGGCCACGATGACCTCCTTTACCACCGTAGACACACATACTGACAGGCTTCTACTCTACCTGATGGCTCTGGATCAGTATCAACTGGAGGAATTCAGACTTCACCTCCGACCACTGGAGAGATCTTGGCAGGTCCCTGATGTGAACATCACGCAGCTGTCTCAGGCAAGATTCCCTGAGATCCCCTGGGCAGACCTGAGGGCAGCTGACCCAGTGAATCTCTTCTGCCTTTTGAAGGAGCACTTTTCAGAATGGCAGCTCTGGGAAGTGGTCCTCAGCATCCTCGGGAAAATGAATCTGACCTCGCTATGTGAGCAAGTTAGAGAAGAAATGAAAAGTGAGTCTTCAAGGAGGATGGGAGGACTGGGGCTCTGTAGTTCTCATGGGAGGAGCAAGGAGGTTGCTGGTGGATTTTGAGGGGGTTGTTCCAAATTGCTAGTCTACCTCTAAAAAGGAAGCTCCCTGATTACCTATGAAGATATAAAGTTTGAAGGCAAAGAGGGTATAAAGATTTAGGCACTATCCTGGGAAGGAATGGCAACCAAAAGCAAGAAGATGGGTCAGAAGAGGCATGTGTGGTTCTTTTTTTTTTGAGACAGAGCCTCAGGCTGTAGCCCTGGACAGAGTGCTGTGGCATCACAGCTCACAGCAACCTCCAGCTCCTGGGCTCAAGCGATTCTCCTGCCTCCACCTCTCAAGTAGCTGGGACTACAATGCCTGGCTATTTTTGGTTGCAGCCATCATTGTTGTTTGGCAGGCCCGGGCTGGATTGGAACCCGCCAGCTGAGATGTATGTGGCTGGCACCTTAGCCGCTTGAGCCACAGGCACCGAGCCTGCATGTGTGGTTCTGTTATGGGCTTCTTTTGAAAACGTGTATTTGCTTCTATTTGACCGTTGTATTGAAACAATTTGGGTGTAACACAATATCATATTGCCTTATGCATGATTTTCCCCCAAAACACTAGGTAGGCACAAAAGCAAACCAAACAACATCCCTGCACCTGGCTGAGCTGAGCCATGAGCAGCGCACACAGAGGCACAGCCTCCAGAGTCCACCAGCCTGTGAAAGATGAGCCGCACACACTCTATGCCTTCTGCCTGGTTTCAGGCCACTTTTCTTCTACCACTTCACAAAAACTCACAAGCTGCAACACTTCCCACACAACAGGCACACTTCACATCTCATTTAAAGTAAAGTGCTGTGTCACACCTGCTGAGACACTGCAGGACCTACTGACTCTGTGTCACACCTACTGTGGCACTATGGGACCTACTAATGTCACATCACACCTGCCACCACACTGAGGCACCTACTGAAACACTGTTTTGTAAAGTGAAAAAATGAACTGTCTTTAAGTGTGTCTTTAACAATATGAGTCAGTGCCCCATTCCTCATGGACCCTGTGGTTTGTGTTGCCCAGTTTAACCTGTAGTATTGAGACTGAGGATGCCCACATTGCCATACAGCAGATCCCACTGCTTGTTATTCTATAAACTGGTGTCCATCGCAAACCAAGAATTGGTCTTAATGCTTTCTGTGCATCTGTGCTTACTCTTCTACATGAATAATAAGGAAGTCCTATTATCCCTAGTTTACAGAGAAGGCAACTGAGGCATAGACAACTTAAGTAAATCACCCAAGGTCACAGAGCTGGTGATTAGGAGAGCTGGGATTTGAACCTAGCAATGGGTCCCCAGAGGCTCTGTGCTCACCTGTAACCTGTTTTCTTTCTTCATGATGAAAGAGTACTAAGAAGTGAGAGTGGGCGTCGGCAGTGCTGAGTCTTCTGTGTGTGTGTCCTGGTGGGCAGGAGGGTGGGAGGGAGACCAGAACTCTGACCACTCTCTCTGCCCTGCTGTCTCCTCCCCTCTCCATCTCATTTTTAAATCCCTCAGATACTCTTGTTTGGAATAGTCAGAGGTTAAGCAGAACATGAGGGAATGTGATCTAGAATCCTTAAATTGTGTTTCTGACTGGCAATCCGTCTTTATAGAGACCCAGAGGGAGGAATTTACATAGCGGACAGTGCTATCAAAGAAGAACTTTCTTTCTGGTCACTGATCCAGAATGGCCACATAACCCCCTGGCCTGAAGGCTACAAAGGAGTCTGTCCCTGGTACTTGTCTGGTTCCTAAAGGGGTGGGTCATGCAGAGGATGCCTGGTGAGGAGTCCCATGTGTGATTTATTCAGCCCCATCTGCTCCATAGTCAGGGACCAGTATAGTGGGGGTCTCTGCAGTGGGCTTGAGCTGTGGGAATGTATCAGTGAGAGGGCCTGTGGCTGTAGATGTGTATCAGGCATGTGTGTGCTATCTTTTGGGGATGATGCGATTAAGAGCTCAGGTTCTCGGGTTAGGCTATAAAGGGTAGTTCCACCTGAAAGCTGTGACACTGGCAAATGACTTTACAATAGGCCCTGATTCTCACTCTCTTTTTTCTTTTAAACTGTTCTCTGATTCCTTCACGCTCTTCCCTCCCAAGTTTGTCACCGAAGGAGCTGGTTCTACAAGAGGCTGTGCCATTGCTGGCTCATTGTCAGTCTTGGTGTTAAAGTGTCTCAGCATTGTCATTTATTCCAGGGCATGTACAGATCCAGGAATCCCAAGATCCAGACAAAGGAGACTTAGAAGTGCTAGAAGAAGAAACAGGTTTGTTCACTATGTGGTGATGATGGTGATGAGGGACAGATTGCTTCGTGGAGCTCTCATTTCACTACATCCACATTTGACTCCTATCCTGAAATTTTCTTGAATTTTTAGTATTTGAGAAATTAAATTCTTCTCAATTAGTTCTTCTAGTAGTGAGGATTGACTAACAAGTCACCTAAACTGGGCATTCTCTGTTTCCAGACTTTGTACTTTTATTTATTCAAAGAAGTTTAAGTTACCTCCTGACCTAGTCAACAGGTTCCTTAGTAGGCATCTTTCTGTATATTTTTGTACCTGTGTCCCTATAGTTGTTTTTCCACTGAGAAAGAAATACGTATATTTAAGTAGTAAGTCAATGAAATATATGCACAAACATGGTCCAGTCCTCCCTGCAGCTGAGTGGCCCCTACAAGGCACCTTGGTCATAATGCTGCAGAACGTTCTCATTCTTGTCTCAGGATACTGACACTCATTGTCTACCCTGGGCTGACTTCTTATGATTAAGATGTCCACTTTCCATGCAGAAGACCCTGTTGATCTCTTCCCAGCCCTCTTCTGTGGGCATTCTCCATCTCTCCTACCACTATATATTTTTCTTTTGTACACATCACTGCACTGTTTAACCATCCCTACCACTTGTTACTTTCCACTGCTGCATCCCCACAAGGAAACAAGCCATGGAAGGTGGAGATTGTCTGTCTTGTTCAAGACTTTAGGTGTAGGACCTCTGTAATTGAATCATTCCTAACTTTGAAATTCATTCTGACCATTTGTATGTGTCTTTTTTTTCCTCTTTTTTTGCCTCACTTCTGTTTTAGATCACAGAAGAGAATTCAGAAAAAGGTTGAAGACTAACATATTGGCATTGTGGGATAACATCCCTTGTCCTGAAGGCCACATATATATCTGTAATACATCAGAGGAAGAGCATAAAGAAATGCAGAGACTGCTGGATCCCAATGGGACGAAAGCCCAGGCCCAGACGATAGTCTTGCAGGGCAGGGCGGGCACTGGGAAGACCACCCTGGTGCTGAAGGCCATGCTGCATTGGGCAGAAGGCACTCTCTTTCAGCATAGGTTCTCCTACATTTTCTACCTCAGCTGCCTTAAAATGAAAAACATGCAGGAGATCACCTTTGCTGACCTGCTTTGTTGGGACGACAAACCCAACTCTGAGGCCCTCATTGAAGAGTTTGTATCTCAACCTGAGAAGCTTCTGTTTGTTGTTGATGGCTTTGAGGAAATGACCATACCTGAGCCAGGCCCTCATCACTTGGAGGACAGCCTGCCACATATAGGCTGGCACGAGAAGCTCCCAGTGACCAAGATCCTCCTCAGCTTGTTGAAGAAAGAACTGGTTCCCATGGCCACCTTACTGATCACCATCAGGGCCCCTTATGTGAAAAACCTCACCAGTTTGTTAGTGAATCCATGCTTTGTATGCGTCACAGGGTTTGCAGAGGAAGACCGGGAGGTGTATTTCAGTAGTTGCTTGGGGGACCAAAAAGAAGCAAAGGCAATGTTGGAGCAGGTAAAACGGAACGAAGCTCTCTTTAATTCCTGCAGTGCACCCATGGTGTGTTGGACTATATGTTCCTGCCTGAAGCAGCTAAAGGCAAGATCTTCTGACCTCCAGACCACCACGAGTCTGTATGCCTGTTTTTTCTCCAACTTGTTCTCAACAGCAGACATGGGCTTGCCAGATGAGAGCTTGCCAGGACAATGGTACACCCTCTGTGCATTGGCTGCTGAGGGGATGTGGTCTCTGAACTTCACGTTTGGAGAAGAAGATGCCCAGTACCAGCTCTTGGAAGTGCCCTTCATTGATTCTCTCTTCCATTTGGATATTCTCCAGGCTGTCAGGGACCATGAGAACTGCATTACTTTCACCCATCCAAGCTTCCAGGAGTTTTTTGCCGCCATGTTCTATGTGCTAGAGGAACCTCGAGAATCCTTTCACAGTAGTTCCACAAAGCATGGAGAGATGAAGATAATACTGAGAGCTGTTTTGGTCAACCAAGAGTCCTACTGGACCCCAATGGTTCTGTTCTTCTTTGGCCTTTTAAAGAAAGACCTAGTAAGAAAACTGGAGGATACTTTGCATTGTAAAATGTCTCCCAGGATAATGGAGGAATTATTAGAATGGAAAGAAGAATTGGATGAGTCTGAAACTGCCTCTGTCCAATTTGACACTCAACAGTTTTTTTGCTGTCTGCATGAGACCCAGGAGGAAGACTTTGTCAAGAAGATGTTGGGTCACGTCTTTGAAGCTGACCTTGATATTTTAGGGAACACAGAACTCCAAGTGTCTTCATTTTGCCTGAAGCACTGTGAGAGGTTAAGCAAGCTGAGGCTTTCTGTGAGCAGACCCATCCCTGAGAGGGAGGGGGAAGTTCTGGAGTGAGTAATGCAAAACCAATTCTGTTTCACCTTTATCCTGTTTTAAGGTTTTGTTGTTTGTTTGAGACAGAGTTCACTCTGTTGTCCAGGCTAAAGTGCCATGGCTTCAGCTCAGCTCACAGCAGCCTCAAACTCCTGGGCTAAAGCGATCCTCCGCCTCCTGAGTAAATGGGACTACAGATACTCAAGCATCATGCCCTGCTATTTTTTTTCTATTTTCAGTGGAGACAGAGTCTCGCTCTTTCTGAAGTTTGTCTCAAACTCCAGAGCCCAAGGGATCCTCCTGCCTCAGCCTCCTGAGTAGCTGGGACTACAGGTGTAAACCATTGCACCTGGCCCTCTCTCTGATCTTTAATTGCTATTTCTGATATTCTCTTTGTTTCTCTGAATCTTTTTTTTTTTTTTTTTTTTTTGCAGTTTTTGGCTGGGGCTGGGTTTGAACGTGCCACCTCCAGCATATGGGGCTGGCCCCCTACTCCTTTGAGCCACAGGTGCCTCCCTGAATCTTTGTTTTTTTGAAAAAGAGTCTTACTCTGTTTCCCTGGGTAGAGAGCCATGGCACCATAGCTCATAGCAACCTCAAACTCCTGGGCTCAAGTAATCCTCTTGCCTTCCAAATAGTTGGGACTATAGGTTCCAACCATGACACATGGCTACTTTTTCTATTTTTTAATAAAGACAGGGTCTCATTCTTGCTCAGGCTGGTCTTAAATTCCTGATCTCAAGGGATCCTTCTGTGTTTGCCTCCCAAAGTGCTGGGATCACAAGCATGAGCCATGAGGTGCAACTCAGTTTCATCTTTTCTTCTCCCTTCTCATGGGTACCAAGGGACCATGCTATTAGAAAGATGCTTGGCCTGAGGTCTGGAGCAATATATGCTCAATATACATGGGTTATGATTGTTATGTCTTGAAATTCCTAAAATCCATAGATGGGGATCTTCATTTAGGCAGAGTTTACTGTGGGGCAGTATGAGTAGCTGCTCTCACACAAGTGTTTTCCTAGGGTGATTTTACTTACTTTGGGGGTTAATACTTTGTCACTTTATGCATGATTGCCTGTGATTTATTTGCAGTTATCATTTCCTACCTTGGAGATATTCTGATTAGCAGATTTGAGATGGGCCCCAGAAATCTTTATTAAAAAATGTACACGTGGGTTTGGTGCCCATAGCACAGTGGTTAGGGTGCTGGCCACATATACCTGGCCTGGTGGGTTCAAATCCACCCAGGCCTGCTAAACAACGACAACAAAAACAAAGTAAAATAGCCGCATGTTGTGGTGGGCACCTGTAGTCCCAGTTACTTGGGAGGCTGAGTTAAGAGACTCACCTAAGCTCAAGGGTTTGAGGTTTCTGTGAGCTGTGATGCCATAGCACTCTACCGAGGGCGACATAGGAGACTGTCTCAAAAAAAAAAAACAAAAACCGTACATGTGGCTGGGTGCAGTGGCTTATGCCTGTAATACTAGTAGTCTGGGAGGCCAAAGCGGGTGGATTGCTTGAGCTCACGAGTTCAAGACCAGTCTAAGCAAAAGCAAGACCCATCTCTACTAAAAATAGAAAACTGAGGCAAGAGGATCGCTTAAACCCAAGAGTTGGAGGTTGCTGTAAGCTATGCTGCCACAGCACTCTATCCAGGGCAACAGCTTGAGACTGTCTCAAAAAAAATGTACATGTGTGTTCATACATGCACACACACTCAAGGTTGGAAACAGCTATCTTAGATGCTATGCCTCTGGGCACAGAGGGGATAACTCTGTGTCCTTTCAGTGCTTAACGGACATGCTCTTCATTTTACTTCTCTTATCTCTTCTGAAACAAAAACTTTAATTCATGAATTTAACACTCAGTTACTTAGTTTTTTGCCAGGGGCTGGGTTTAAACCCACCACCTCTTTATATGGGGCAGGTGCCCTACTCCTTTGAGCCACAGGCACTGCCCCACTCAGTTACTCTTATTATTAACATGGAGAGCCTATTGCATTAGGGACATTACAAGTAGTTAGATTTCTTTCTTTCTTTTTTTTTTTTTTTAGTGCCTCAAGCTATTCCTCTGGGTAGAGTGCTGTGGCATTGTAGTTCACAGCAACCTCCAACTCCTGGGCCCAAGCGAGTCTCCTGCCTCTGCCTCCCAAGTAGCTGGGACCACAGGCACCTGCCACAACACCTGGCTATTTTTTGGTTGCAGCTATCGTTGTTGTTTGGCAGGCCTGGGCTGGATTTGAACCTACCACCTTAGGTGTATGTGGCTGGCACCTTAGCCACTTGAGCCACAGGCACTGAGCCAAGGAGTTATTCTATTATTTCTAATTAATTAATCTAGAATTATTATTTCTAATAATTCTAACTCCTAAATACTTGTATGCATCTTTATTTATTATAAAATACTATAGAGATGGAAGGCAGGGACACAGATCCTTTTATTAGAAACCACATTTTTTGTCTTTTTCATTTTTCAATCATAAGCACCCAAAGACAGCTCCTGATTATTTTCAGATGGCAATGGATTGTAGCTCTAACTTTGCTTTCCTCTGCCTTGCTACCCCATTTAAGTGGGTTGTCATCAGTGGATACATGCAGAATGTTAGAAAAGCATAACAAGAATCATTAAGGCAAACATTTTATCTTCTTTGTGCAGCCCTTTCCCCCTCATGTCTTTCTTTTATATGTAAATGTTTTCGTACATCAATTGTTCATAATAGGGAATGAGTAGTTCTTTTAACTTTTGGGAAAGACATGGGAACACAGAATAAGTAACACTACCCAGGGAAGAACTCTGAGATTGTCTTAGGTCTGCCAACTTTAAACCTGGATGTTGGAGCATTGTGCTCATGGCCTTCCTCCTCCCATGCGTATGTGTTCTCCTCCAAAGAGAATTGTTAGGAACTGTGGGAATAAAACATCTGGGATTTTGGCAGCTGTGCTTTTTTTTGGGCACACATTCTCATGACTGGAACACTAATCAATCCCTTCAATCCCCAATGTTTTGTTAGATCTCTTTCTTCCTTCTGTGGGTCACAATTTATTCTTTTCTCTTTTCCTCCTAAAACACCAGTGACTCAGGGAAACAGCAGTGGAAGGACATTTGCACTGCGTTTGTCACCAACAGACATTTGCGTGAGCTGGATCTGAGTAACAGTAAGCTTAGCATCTCATCCATGAGGAGTCTCTGCCATGCACTAAGAAATCCCAGGTGCAAACTCCAAAAACTGACGTAAGTGTGAGGCACTGGTGGTTCTAGGGGACAGGGTGGGAGGAAAACCTGACTTCTTTCTTTTAATTAGTACAGCCTACCACTTGCCTTGAAGGCAAGTTTAGGCACTCAGGAGAATGAAATAAATCTAGGTCTTGGATTTACGAAGCTGCTACTTAGGTAGAGTAGGTTGAAATCTTAAAAAAAAA
>NW_003852659.1:149146-150787 GCF_000181295.1 Otolemur garnettii | reverse complement strand
ACTCTATCATGGTGATCTTGCACTAGAAATATGTGTAGACAGAGGGATTTTTTTCCCCAAAGACTTCTGAGTGAGGCTGCTGTTTTGAGCTAGATCTGAAGGAGTAGAAAACATGTAGGACATGATGGGGCAAAGGACATGGATAATCTGTTTGAGAAGTGTTTTATGCCTCCAGGAAAAGGAGGTAGCTTTCCTTGGAATATTTGTCTATGCAGTGAGTACTTACTGGGCATATCCTACATGCCAGTTATTTTTCTTAGCACCAAGGTGCTGGCAGTGAGCTGAGCAGATAACACCTGCTATCACGGGTATGTCTGTGTGTTGGGAAAACAAAGGAAATGATGGGAATAGTGTATAAGATAGATGTGGCCTTCTCCCAGAGAGGAGGAAAATCAGCTCATGGGCTCAGAGGATTTGCCCTGAAGATGACCTTAGGTGCCAAGGAGAATGAAGTAAATCTAGGGCTTGGATTTATGAAGCTGCTACATAGGCAAAGTAGGTTGAAATATTAAGCACACTGTGTATGAGGAGGGCAGTTTGCAGTTTTGATATAGGAGAGGCAGAAACAAGGGCCTCACTAAAAAGATGTTTGAGTGAAAACCTACAAAGAGTCAAATAAAGAGATGGCATCCACAGGGGCTCTTATTGACAGGCTTCTGGGAGAGAAGGGAGTGGTGGTGGGGAGGTGCCTGACTTCATACATCCAACTGAGTTTAGTGACTCTTTTGGGACAATATTTTATTATTTTTTATTAAATCATAACTTTGTACATTGATGCATTAATGGGGTTCAGTGTACTGCTTTGATATACAATGTGAAATGCTTACATTGAACTAAGTAACACATCCATCACAATTATACTCATTTCTTAATAGTTTTGAAATGTGCCATTGCATCATGCAATACCCAAATACTCTTCTTCTTCCTATACCCCCCTTCCCTTCTACTTTATGGTTATGTTTGCCATTCATATGAATGTGTAGGTGATTACAGATTGATTTCATAGTAGTATTGAGTACATTGGATACTTTCCCCCTCATTCTTGAGATACTTTACTAAGAAGATTATGTTGTAGTTCCATCCAGGTAAACATAAAAGATGTGAAGTCTCCATATTTTTTATGGCTGTATAGCATTTCACGGTGTACATATACTACAATTTGTTAATCCATTCATGGGCCAATGAGCACTTGGGCTGTTTCCACATTTTGGCAATTATAAATTGGGCTGCAATAAACATTCTGGTGCAAATGTCTTTGTTGTAAAATAATTTTTGATCATCTGGGTATATACCTAGTAGAGGAATTTTCAGGATCAAACAGTAGGTTTACTTGTAGTTCCTTGAGTGTTCTCCAAACTTCTTTCCAAAAGGTCACATTAGCCCTGTCTTCATCAGAGAAGTTTCTGTCCAAGTCTCTTGCCTGCATAGAAATGGGGTTATTTGTTCTTTTCTTATTGATTAGTTTGAGTTCTCTGTAGATTCTAGTTATCAGACCTTTGTCGGAAGCATAACCTGCAAAAATCTTTTCCATTCTGAAGGCTGTCTGTTTGCTTTACTTACTGTATTCTTGGCTGTGTAAAAGCTTTTTAGTTTGATCAGATCCCAGTAATGTATTTTGGTGTTGCTTCAATTGCCGGGGGG
>NW_003852659.1:144772-146693 GCF_000181295.1 Otolemur garnettii | reverse complement strand
CCCCCTGTGGGCTGATGAGAATACTGTATAATCTGTTTTATTAGGATGAAATGTTCTCTAGAGGTCCTGTAATGTCCATTTGTTCTAAGGTCAGGTTTAAGTCTAATATTACTCTGTTTAGTTTCTTCTTGGGGGATCTATCCAGAAATGTCAAAGGGGTGTTAAAATCTCCAACTATTATAGTGCAAGAAGATATCAAGTTGTTCGTATCCATTAGGGTTTGCTTTATAAATTGAGGAGGATTCTGGTAGGGTGTATAAATGTTAATTATCAAAACATCTTCATGCTGGACAAATATGTAGTTTTCCTTGACAAATATGTAGTGATCATCTTTATCTTTCTTTATCTTTGTTGGTTAAAGCCAATTGTATCTGCAACTAAAATTGGAACCCCTGCTTTTTTCTGGTTTCCATTTGCCTGTATTATAGAAGTCCATCCCTTCACCCTGAGTCTACTTTTATCTTTTAGGGTAAAATGAGATTCTTGTATAGAGCAGATATCCAGTCTGAGTTTATGTAGGCACAGTTAGCCAGCCTGTGCCTCTTTAGAGAACAATTTAAACCATTCACATGAATTGAGAGAATTGATAAATCTTGTTGTGTTTTGGGTGTCATGATTTTTGGATGTTCAGTGGACATTTTTATTTTTTATTTTTTGCAGTTTTTGGCCGGGGCTGGGTTTGAACCTGCCATCTCTGGCATATGGGGCCAGTGTCCTACTCCTTTGAGCCATAGGCACCACCCTTCTAGTGGACATTTTTAATCCCTTCACCACTGTGGAAGTTGGATTTTGTTCAAAAGTTTCTGGGTGAGTTTACTTTGGAGGTAGAGCATTGCACTGGTCATTGTGGTGGATGGGTGTGAGAATATCCTGGAGAGCTGGTTTAATTATGGCAAATTTCTTCAACATGTGTATGTCATTAAAGTATTTGATTTCCTCATCACAAACGAAACTCAGTTTAGCTGGATATTGGATCCTGGGCTGGAAGTTGTTTTGTTTTAGGAGATTGAAGGTCAATGACCATCCTCTTCTGGCTTGAAATGTTTCAGCTGAGAGATCTGCAGTCATTCTGATATTTCTCTCTTTGTAGATGATGCTTTTCTTATGTCTGGCTGCTTGAAGAATTTTCTTCTTCATCTTAACCTTGGAAAAGCTAATCACAGTATGTCTAGGAGATGCTTTATTTGGACTGAGTCTTGCAGTGGTTCTGAGACTGTCTACTATCTGAAGTTCTGTATCTCTTGCAATGCTTGGGAAATTCTCTGCCAAAATCTCTTGGAGTAGAGCATCTGTACCTTTAGGACCATCCTCTTCTCCTTCAGAAATTCCTATAAGTTGAATGTTTGATCTTTTGGCGTGTTCCCACAACTCTCTTAGGGAATGATCAGTTTTTGCTCTCCATTTGTCTGCCTCTTTGAGCGTTTGGTAATGTTAAAAAGCATTGTCTTCAGTTTTAAAGATCCTTTTTTCTGCCTGATCAGCTCTATTACTGAGGGATTCTACTGTATTTTGGAGCTCCTCAACTACCTTTTTTGTTTCCTTGAACTCTGCTATCTCTTTTCTCATTGTGTCCATATCTTTGGTGACTTTGTCTTTGCATCAATTAATTTCTTGAGACAACTTTAGAACTACCCTTTGGAATTCAATTTCTATCTTTTCTTTCATTCTATTTATCTTATTTGCCATCTATATTCTGAATTTGATTTCTGATATTGCTACCATTTGTCTATGCATGGCATCGTCAGCTGTATCTTCTTTGTCATTTCTTGGGGGCATTGATCTACTCTGGTTATTCATGTTGCCAGAGTTCTTCTGTTGGGTCCACACCATGTTTATTTTCCAGTGTTTGGTTATTAGAATTGGTATGGTGAGATTGAATTGGCATTCCTAGGTAGTAGATATAGTCCCTTGCCAAAGCACT
>NW_003852659.1:137772-144690 GCF_000181295.1 Otolemur garnettii | reverse complement strand
CTGGAGACTCAGAGGACCTACTTGGTGAGATAGGGCAAGCTAGCTCTGCTTTTATATCAGCCAACCTCTACCCTATCCTAAGAAGCCATGATATTAGGTTTAAATTTTGGTTGTGAAGAGATACAAACAGCTGTGGCACCCAGCCCCCACCCTTCAGTTCTTTTCCACTACAGAACTTTGAAGGTCAACCTCAGAATGTCCCCAAGTGGACAGCCCCAGATGCAAGTTCCAGTTAAATCGTGTCAGGCAGTGCAAACCCTGCTCCACAGAGAGGGATTCAAGGGTCTTCAAAAGCACAATTGGAGCCAGGGATCCATGCCTCTACCCACCAGACTCAGTCCACATTTTTGTCCGCTTCTTTGCTCACAGGCCTAGTTGGAGCCAGGGGCCATGCCCCTGCCCACAGGTCTCAATCCACATCTCCCAAGACTCTGCTTGCCAGACCAGTTGGAATCAGGGGACCACGACCCAGCTTGCCAGGCTCAGTCCACTCCCTAGAAAGTCTCTGTTCACAGGCTCTGTTGCAGTCAGGGCACCACACCCTGCCTGCAGGTTTTAGTCCTCACCTGGTAAGCCTCTGTTCTTCAGCCCCACTGGAGACAGGGGACCATGTCCTTGCTCTCAGATCTTGGTTCACACCCAGCAAGCCTCTGCTTTAGGGTTCTGTTGGAGTCAGGGGACCACACCCTTGTCCTTAGGTCTCAGCCCATGTTTGGCAAGCCTCTGTTCACAGGCCCAGCAGGGGCTAGGGAGCAGCCCTGCCTGTTGAACTCAGTCCACACCGGTCAACCACTCTCTTGTTGTGGGTGCCGTCAGAGCTGGGGGTTCTCCATTCTGTCCTGCCAGACACAGCCCAAACTGAGGGTCAACACCACCACTGGCCGGGCATAGTCACAACCAGGGACTGTGCCTACTCCCGCCGAGTATCCCTTTTTTCCCACACCTTCTTTCTTCTCTGTTAGTCACAGATTCCATCCTGATGGTTGGCGGTCCACACTATGCCCAGATCTCTTAGGAAAAGACCAAACACTCTGTGCTCTGCAGGGGGCAGAACTTTAAGACTGGAAAGAACTTCAGCCATGTGAGGGGGGAAGGGTGGACTGGGAGTTTGGACTTGTGGGGGAAAATATCTGTTCAATTTTATGCCTGGTGGGGTGGTATCTAGGTTCACCTGGTGATTAGCGGCTCTCTCCAGTGAGGTACAATGAGAGGTCTTCTGTTCCCTGCTCCCTCACAGATAGCCTGCGGTGGGCCTCCTGCTTGGGGGAGGGGTTTCCTGTCCTTTAGTTGGTAGGCTTTGTACCTGTAGTTTGTTTTCTTGAATGCGCTTCCTTAGAGTTACAGCTTGCTGAACTTCTTTCCTGGCTTAGCTCCCCACCTTTGGCTTCCTAGAGTCCAATTCTGTCCTGTTTTCCTCCCTCCAGTTAGGAGCCTCTGCTGAGGGTTGCTACCAGTCAGCCACCTTCCCAGAATTCCTGGGGAGTATATTTTAGTTTTCCTTCTCAAGGTTCAGTACCACAACTCAAAAATCCTTGCTTTGAGTTCCTCATGTATCTGGTGCCACCTTGGATACAGTGTGTGTTGTGGAAAATGGGCCAAGGAAGCATATGGGATCTCGGAAACTGGTCTTCTCCCCAAATCTAGCTTTTCTATCACTTCTTTTCCTCAGGTGCAAGTCAATAACCCCCGTGTCAGTTCTGCCAAAGCTTGATCTGGTCCTTCATAATAACAAGAAACTGACCCATCTGAACCTGAGCTCTAACAGGCTGGAAGTTGGCTGGATCTTCAAAGCTGTGAGATACCCAGCCTGCAACATTAAGTGTCTGTGGTATGACTCTCGTTTTTCCCATGTGTCCTGAAACCACCCATAGGCTCAATTATCCTTTGGGAGGACTCACAGATTTGATGTAATAGGGAGAGAGTAAAGATTAGCAAAGGGAAATGGTTCACAGGTGCAGAGCATCAGTTCTCTTATATCAGCATCACCTAGGGGGTGTTATAAAATGGAGTCCAGGAACCACCCCCAGGGACCTGAGAATTAGCATTTCTAACAGGCTTTCCAGTAGTGTTGCCCCTGCTGGGCTGCGGACCATGCCATGAGTGGGGTTGAGACCATCCTACCTCTGGAGGAGGGTGAGAAAGAGGGAGAAACAACTTTGATCAAGGAACAAGGGGGTTTCTTCCAAATGGAGATTATTCATCCTGAGAGCAACTGTTGATCTTGGGGTCTCCTTGATAGGTTGGAATCATGTGGTCTTGTCTCCGTGACCTGCTGTGATCTCTTCATGGAACTTGATGAGAAATCCAGTCTGAAGTTCCTTAGCCTGGGGGATAATGATTTCTATGACATGGAAGACCTGAATGAGCCCTCTAGGATACAAAAATGTCCCCTGGAGGAACTGTCGTATGTCTTGCTGCCTTCTCAGAGTATTTTTGCAAGTTTGGGTGGCATTAGAGGGTGGCAGTGGGAAATGCTTTGGGGCCCTAGGGAATCTCCTTGCTATATTTATGTATCACATTGACACAGCACTGTTATTTTATTCCATCTTTCTTCTTAGGTCTCAATCTCAGCCAGCTTTGCCCTCACTTTGATTGTGGGTATCTCACTTGATAGCCTCCTTTAGCACAACCTTCTTACACTTCTTCTATCATCTCCCAAATCCAGTAGTTTTCAACTAGGAATGATTTTATCTCCCAGGGGGACATGTGGCAATGTCTGCACACACATTTGGTTATCACAGTTGGGGGGGGGGGGGTTCCACCGAACAGTATCCTACAGTCCATGCTCTCCTTACCCCTGCAACCAAGAATGGTTGGGCCTAAATGTCAACAGGGCTGAGGCTGAGGCTGAGGCTGCCTTTTACTCCTTCTTTAAGCTTTTGTCTTTATCCAATTTAATCTTTCTATGATGTTTGTATCCCAGATGTGTGGCCCAGGGGGTGAGGGTTTGAGAAAGAGAAAGGAAACTGAGCTTAGCTGAGGCTCACCTTGCATCTGCTCCTTCCACAGCCTGGAGAGATGCAACCTGTCAGCGACCAGCTGTCCTTACTTGGCCTCATTACTTGTCAATGTCCAAAATATGACTCGGCTGTGTCTGGGACTTAATAAGCTTCAAGATGAGGGGGCAGAGCTGCTGTGTGATGCCCTGACACAAACTACATGCACCTTAAAGAGATTGGAGTAAGTCTCTCCCCCATAGCTCTGTTTCTGGAAGTGTCTCTCTATGGGGGTTAGGCATCCAGGAGAACAGGGCTCTTTCATTTGGGATCCATTTAAATCATTAAAAAGTAACACTGATTACTATATGTTAAAATTGTTCCAAAATAGATCAAGTAGCACCCAGATTTAATGAATCAAACTTTGGGGGTTATGGCTAGGAACTTAATTTTAACTAGGATCTCAGGAAAGCATGATTGTTTGAGTTAACCCATATCTGAGCTTCTATCAACAGACACACAAATAGGCACTAAGGTTGGGGTGGTAGATGAGACAAGACACACTTCCTGCCCATGTAGAGGATATCGTTCTATGAGTGAGATATAAAAACAAAACAATAGTTTGGATATGAAGGAAAACAGAGTAGAATGAATAAGGAGTGATGGGGTAGGTTTCTCAAGGAGGCCTTCACTTTCTCACCAACCTGTCTGAAGAGGTAACATGTAAGCAGAGACAGAAGGAAGGACAGAGCTGCACAGAGAGAGAGGGAAAAGCAGAGCTAAAGACCCCAAGGGTGGAAAGAGCTTGGGGAGTTAGCTGAACAATGAGAAGACCGGGGTATTTGGACTAAGGTGAGATGATGATGTTAGGAGATGAGGTGCCTGGGGTGTGCTGGCTGTGTAGGAATCTGGGTGCAGTTTGGGGTGACTTGGGCAGTCATCCATGGATTGGGAACCTGACATTGACTTGATCTGACCCACCTTGAAATGCCACTCAAAGCTGCTGTTGAAAGATAGATTATAAAAGGGGCAAAGATACGACAAGAAGTGAAGTGAGGTAAAGCAAAGTGAAGTGGCCCTTCCTGTAGACCAGGAGAGGGGATGATGAGGTTGTTCCTATAGACCAGGAGAGGGGATGATGAGGTTGTTCCTATAGACTAGGAGAGGGGGTGATGTGGTTGTTACTATAGACCAGGAAAAAGGGTGATGAGGTTGTTCTCATAGACCAGGATGGGGGGTGATGAGGTTGTTCCTATAGACTAGGAGAGGGGGTGATGAGGTTGTTCTTATAGACAAGGAGAGAGGGTGATGAGGTTGTTCTTATAGACCAGGAGAGGGGGTGATGTGGCTGTTTCTGTATTTAGGATGTAAGAGAGTTGCCCAGAGTGCTTTTCAGGGCTTCAGGATTTATTTGAATCTAGAGACAGTCAGGTTTGCTGACAGATTAGGGGTGGTTTAGACAGAGGTGCCTCCCAGGCAATAGGCTGGGGAAAGTGATAGAGCCTTTCCTTAACAGGGGGACGTATGGGCAGATCTGGGTCTGGGTGGAAGGGGCTCAGATTGGGAGCTAGAAGTACATATCAAACAGCCATGTAGAGATGTTACCTAAGCCATTGTAGGACCCAGGGGGTTTCAGGGTATGGATGAGAGATCATGTAGGTGATGGAAGCAAAGGGAAAATTTTTACTCTTTTCTCTTATTACATTATGCTGCTCTGGTATAGGTGAGGAACAGATAGAGCCTTAGGTTTTTCTTGGGATTGGATATTTACCAGATGATTATAAAAGAACAGAAATGGCCAAAGGTCTTGAGGTATAACCAAGGAGGTGATTATGGTAAGGAACTTTGGAATTTGAACTACGGAGTAGTTATGGAATGAAGGGTTAGTGCTTGTCTAGCACTGAGTCTCGAAGAGCTGGAGTATTAATAGATAGCTAATACATATATGAACTATGTCACAATGTGTGTAATTGTCATACAAGTGCAATCATCACAATTGTAATTATATGTATATACATGTAAAATCATAACATAATGTAATATACATATTACATACATTTTTATAAAATGTACTATACAATGTTAACACAACAAATATACTATGTATTTTTTATACAATATTTATATATCTAACGTACATAATCTCTCTATATTATGTAATGTACCTTCTGTAACTTGCAATGTATACTTTTTGCCAAGTATTCTCAGGCACACATTTTACTCACTGGATTGATGACAACTCTGTGACAAACTATTATAATCTCCACTTTGGAATGAAGACAATGAGGTCTGAAAAGAATAAAATAACCTGCTGAAAAGGTCACAGATAGTGATGGGTGAGCAGCATATCTGCCAGGCTCCGGAGGCTAGGCTTTCTCCCCTGCTGCCTGGGAGCCACTGAAAATTCTTTCCTTTATTTTTTTCTTAACCCATGAACAAGAAGCACATTCTTAGCATCCTCACTGTAAAAATCTGGACTGGGATGAGGTTTAGGTAAAGTAAGCAGAGATATTCAGCATAGCCTGCATTGGGGTCCACAGTGTCTAGCTAGTCCAGGAGCTGTCCCACTGGTGGGCTCGGAGGGGGGTCTCAGGGCTCTAGTCCCAGGTGCCTCACTCAGTCCAGGCTACTTCCCTGAGCATTTATCTCTGTGGCTGTCACCCCACAGACTTTGGCTTTGCCAGCTTGGAGCTCCCAGTTGCAGGCACTTGTCTGATGCTCTCCTTAAGAACAAGAGTCTGACACACTTGAACCTGAGCAGGAACCACCTGGGAGATGAAGGAGTGAAATTTCTGAGTGAGGCCTTGAGTTGTTCCGACTGTAGTCTGCAGTGTTTGAAGTAAGTTCTATTGGCCCCTCTTGCTTTGCGAATGGGTGGAAGGCAGCAGGAATGGACTTACAAATGCCAAAGTCTTGGCAGGGTTTCAGAGAGTGAGCCCTGGCTGTGGACATGACCTTTGGCATGGAGGAGCTTTTGGTTTTGTTGGGGGTAGGTGGGTATGTGGGATGGTGCCTGTGGGAAGAAAATGGGATGATCATTAGGGACCAACTTCAATGTGTGTGTTGAGGGACCCTAAAGACCAGCTCCCCTGCCAAGGAATTCGAGGCTTCTGTGAGCCAGTTTAGTGCCACAGCACTCCACTCCAGCCCATCCTCACAGTGAGACTCTGCCCCCACCCCCAAAAGGAAAGAAATTAAATTAAAAAAGAAAATAAAAATGTCTGTATATCTTTATATATCTGAGGTTACTATGATCCTCTTTGGTGCTCTGAAAGATATAATGAAAGGGAATAAGAAAATAAAAAAATTTCTTTTTTTTTTTTTGAGATGTAGTCTCTGCTGCCTTGTGTAGAGTGCTGTGGTTTTATCATAGCTCACAATAGTCTCAAACTCCTGGACTCAAATAATCCTTCTGTCTCAGCCTCCTGAATACATGGGACTATAGGCACCCATCACGGTACCTGGGTGGTTTTTCTATTTTTGGTAGAAACAGTGTCTTGCTCTTGTTCAGGTTGGTCTCAAATTCTTTTTTTTTTTTTAATTAAATCATAGCTGTGTACATTAATACTGTCATGGGGTACAGTGTGCTGTTTTTATATACAATTTGAAATATTTTCATCAAACTGATTAACATAAGCAATGGAGCTCAAGCAATCCACTCACCTCGGTCTCCCAGAGTGCTGAGATTATAGGTGTGAACTACTGTGTCTGGCCTAGAAGTTTTCATTATAATTACTATGATCTTGATTGTCTAGGGGGATTATGAGAAAAAGAAGTGAAAAAATGACAAAAGGTAAAAGAGAAAAAATTAATATTGAAAAATATATATTATATGAATACCAGGTGGTGGTCCAGCATTAGGAATAGAAAAAAGAAAAAGTAAAAGGGTTTTATTTTGGTAAGAACTTTATGTGCTGATCCTGGAGTAGGAAAAAAACAAAGTATGTATCCTTCTGGATGTGGTGGGGGCAAGAAGTTGCTA
>NW_003852659.1:127562-137447 GCF_000181295.1 Otolemur garnettii | reverse complement strand
AGTCCTACAGGATATGCCAGGCTTTCTAGGGGATGTGCCTCAGCCATCCAAATAGCACCTGGTATTTACAAGGGGGCCTATGTGGGATGGGGGTCCTCCAAGTTTGTTTCCATCTCTGTAGGAGTCAACGCAGGGATGGTTGTCCAAGCCTAACAGGTAGAGTCAAAACTAGGTTTGTTCTGGGACCCGGGAAAGCTGCTCCAAAGCAGCTCTGTGAGTATCCATTGGCTCAGAGCTTCAGTGATTTCTACTCTTCTCCTGTGGCTCTTTTAATAAGGTAACCGGGTGCCTGGTAGCCGGAGTTACTGTTCAGTAAGCGCCATGTCCAAACCTGTTCTGTGCCACTTCCCAGGGTACCCAGGCTCAGCGCTCCATCCCAAAAGGCCCTCTGGCAAGGCGCCAGCTTCCCTGCCATTTTGAACTCAGCTAAATTTAAAATTTTTGGTGTCATACTTTAATTTTCTTTCTTTCTTTTTTATTTTTTGTGAGACAGAGCCTCAAGCTGTCCCCCTGGGTAGAGTGCTTAACATCACAGCTCACAGCTACCTCCAACTCCTGGGCTCAAGCGAGTCTCCTGCCTCCACCTCCCAAGTAGCTGGGATTACAGGTGCCTGCCACAATGCCTGGCTATTTTTTGGTTGCAGCCGTCATTGTTGTTTGGTGGGCCTGGGCTGGATTCGAACCTGCCAGCTCAGGTGTACGTGGCTGGCCCCTTAGCCACTTGAGCCACAGGCGCCAAGCCCATACTTTAATTTTCAAGAGTTTTTTTGTTGTTGCTTTCCATTTCTTTTTTACAGCATGCCATTTTTTTTTTCATGGATACATTATTATATTATGTCCCTGATGACATTAATTATTATTTTAAAAGTTTTCTTTTGGGCTCAGCGCCTGTAGCTCAGTGGCTAGGGTGCCAGCCACGTGCACTGGAGCTGGTGGGTTCGAACCCAGCCTGGGACTGCCAAACAACAATGACAAGTGCAACCAATAAAACAGCTGGGCATTGTGGTGGATACCTGTGGTCCCAGCTACTTGGGAGGCTGAGGCAAGAGAATTGCTTAAGCCCAAGAGTTTCAGGTTGCTGTGAGCTGTGATGCCACAGCACTCTGCTGAGGGTGACATAGTGCGACTCTGCCTCAAGAAAAAAAAAGTTTACTTTTGGTCCCTGCTTAGGCTGTGTTTCCTCTGAGTTCATTTTATCCTCTCTGGTAGCTTTTTTTTGGGTGGGGGGGAATGATTTGTGTGCTCTATTTATCACACTGACAGTTCTCTTAGAGTTGGCCTTTGACGGTTTTAACCATACAGATATTTCTCATGTTGTCAAACGTTTCCTCTTATGGCTGTAAGATTTCTGTCTCCTACATGCCTTCTCTGTCTTAGGGTCTCAGCCTTCTAGTGTGTCTCTCTCTTTCTACTGTCCTCCTCTCTTTCTCCTGCCTCTTCCTTGCCCCTTCCTACTTGTTCCAAATCTTCACTATGATTCATCATTTTGAACTTATTTTGGTATTCTAGTTCATTCTTAGAAATTTAGACCTGCCCTAAGATGAGATTTCTCATGTGTTTTTTAGCCAACTATTGAGCTCAAAGGCTGGAAAACATGAGCAGTGATGACCAAGTAGATTCTGAGAACTCAGGAGGGGAACACCACAGAGAAGCCCTTGGCACCCCCAAACCTGCAGAGGCACAGCACGAGAAGGACGGGGCTGTGCCTCTGCTTCTCTGCTATCACAGGGGAACAGAACACCGCAGTGTGTCCTGGCTCTCCAGGGCTTGGGATGAGAAGTCTGGCATTGGTGTCTTTCCTTCCCTTGAATGTGAGAAGTGGAGGACCTAAAGCAAAGCTTGAGGATTCAAAGGTTATTTTTCCCCCTTTAATATGTTTTTATATTGCAGTTTGTCAGGCTGTTCTTTCACGACAGAAGGCTGTCAGGAGCTGTCAGATGCACTCAGACATAATCATAATGTGCATGTTTTGGATATTGGGAGAAATGATCTTGGGGATGATGGAGCAAAGCTACTGTGTGAGGCTATGAGAGCTTCCAGTTGTCCACTGACCACACTGGGGTGAGTTGATGTCATTCTCCTTTCAGAAAGTCTCTTTACTTCTGGGGTGGGAGGAGGATAAATGTGAGGGTTACTGGGGTGGGGTTTGGAAGGTGAGCAGTGGAGTGTGGTGTGGTGGTGGGTGCTTGTAGTCCCAGTCCCCAGGGTGGTGGGGTGTTGAGGTAGGAAGATCACTTGAGCCCTGGAGTGTGAGGCTGCAGTGAGTTGTGATCACACCTGTGAATGGCCATTGCACTGCAGCCTGGGCAATGGAGTGAGAATTTGTCTCAAAAAAATGGTGAGAGATGGCAAAGGATGAAATTCTTCTTTTTAAAATCTCTCTTGTTAGATGACAAGCTCCAAGTTTAGAGAAAGTGTTTTACTCTTGGAAAACTGTAAATGTTCTTTCTTTAATCAGCACATTTTAGGTAAAAGGGGCTAGGACAGTAGTTCTCAACCTGTGGGTTGTGACCCCTTTGGGAGTCAAAAGACCCTTTCACAGGGGTTGTCTATCAGATATTTACATTATGATTCATAACAGTAGCAAAATTACAGTTATGAAGTAGCAAAGAAAATAATTTTATGGTTAGGGTCACCACAACATAAGGAACTGTGTTAAAGGGTTGTGGCATTAGGAAGGTTGAGAACCACCGTGCTAGGAGGACACAGCATATTCTCTGCCCTGTGAATCTTTACTTCTAAGGGGAAGACAGATTTTTTTTTTTAAACCATAATGTGATGTGTGCTGACCTGACTAAGATAGTTTGGCCTTGGGCCATAAGGTTTTTGGCTAAATGTGGCTTAAATGATAGTCATTTCTCACTGGTTCTAGGGTTTATTAGTAGCTCAATAATGTTTTCAGAAAGAGTGTGTTTCAGAATTTTGTTAGAAGGTCTTTAATGAGTCCACTGAAATTGTAGGTTACTACAAAAAAAATTTTTTTTTTTTTGAGACAGAGCCTTAAGCTGTCACCCTCGGTAGAGTGCTGTGGCATCACAGCTCACAGCAATATCCAACTCCTGGATTTAAGTGATTCTCTTGCCTCAGCCTCCCAAGTAGCTGGGACTACAGGCACCCGCCACAATGCCTGGCTATTTTTTGGTTGCAGCTGTCATGGTGGTTTGGTGGGCCTGGATTGGATTTGAACCTGCCAGCTCTGGTGTATGTGGCTGGTGCCTTAGCCGCTTGAGCTACAGGCATGGAGCCACTACAAAAGTTTTGAGATGCGCTGTGCTATGACCCACTATTTCACTTCCAGGAAACAGTGGGCTGCATCCTTTCTGATTCACCTGTGCAAATTTCACCTTGCTCAGCTTATTGGTGTTGCTGGGCAGGATTCGTTTGTTTCCATGCACACATATTTTTACATTTCTTGATTTTTGTATACCTCAAATTTTTTGTAATGACCTGCACATAAAGAATCTCCAGCATTGTTGGGGTTAATCAGCCATCTCAAACCTCTATTCAGAGATTGTTAAATCTACTATATTAACACTATGAATTAAATTGTTGGATAAAACATCAAGGAAAACTTGATTTGGTCTCTCACAGGCCGTTAAAGAAAAAAAAGAAGACATGGGTAGGTTAATGATACACAGTACCTGCCAGTGCCAGATTTAAGATAGTTTGGCATCAGCGGATTCTGAATCAAGAAGTTCGGCTTCAGTCCTAAGAAGTCAGATTGGTGAAGGGGTAGCTCCCTAAGAGAAAGGCTCATTCTGACTTTGGTTTCCTTTCTAAAAGGAAGGCTTTATGTGTCCCTGTGAATAAAGCTGGCATGTAAGCCATGTGGAGGGCTGGTCGGAAGTGAAAGTTGCTCTGGGGTTCAAGGGCGCTGGGTACCAGCAACCACAGGACTGGGCCAGCGTGCATCACACATCATGCACTTCAGTTGTCCTCTGAAACCAACCAGAGTTTACAAAAGATTTCATACAGGAGGTAGGGATTTGAGATGAACCTGGAAAAATGATCCCTTGTCTCCAAATCCCTCAAAAAAAGGAAGAGAAGGGAAGTCCTTGGTGAAAGCAACAGAAGTGGGCTCTGATGGGTGAAAAGAGGGGGACACATGGTTGGAAACAGTGATGTGTCTGGGAAATGGGGTATGACCAAGTTTAAAACAACTGTGCAGGGTGGGCTGTCATGTGAATGAATGCACCTGACGTGCATGGAAAGGGAAACTCTTGGCAGTCACTATGTTGTCCTCCAGGAGGAGCTCTGAGGTGTTGTAGGTACTTTATACTCATCTCACAGATGAAGAGACTGAAGCAAGACATAAGGACAGCGACAGGGACCCAGGCCCAAGTATGACTTGGAAGCTAATTCTTTCCCCCCTTTTGTATCCCTTAAGTATCTTTCCATGCAATATTTTCTTCATCCTTTAGGTAAAAGAGTAGCCTTCAGATTTAACTGAGTAAATCAGCATTATGTTCTTTTACAAAAGGATGCTGGTCTGGTTTTAAGTCCTCCCTCCTCCTGGTGCTTCTGCCTGGAAGAAGAAAAGAACGAAATGTTTGCATCCATTATCACATTGTGTTTAGCAATGAATCCCTTCCTGATGACCAGTTCACTCTCACTGAGTCTTATCCTCCAATACTGTGGCTCTTACAGGAGGTGTGTGTGTCTCTACACTTGGGTGGGGGCCCTAGAGCTGTGTACAGTGGCTTTCATCTATACTCTCTGGACCAAGGTTCCTCAACCTTGGCACTGTTAACATTGTGAGCTGGTCCATTCTTTGTCATGGGGGCTTCCTGTGCATTGTAAGGGGTCTGAATGGCATTCCTTGCTTCTAGTCTCTGGATGCAATAGGCTTTCCCACCCCCAGACACTGCCAGCCTCCTCTGTGGGGGCAAAGCCACCCCTGATAGATGATTCAAGGAATGTTATTAAAGGTACTAGAGTAGATTAGCAATATGTAATATAGTGGCCTTGTATCTGAGAGATCAGGACATACCTGTGGTTTTCCTTGCATAATCTTCTTTCCGTCCACCAAATAGTACCTTACCTTGGAAGGATTCCCTGCTTCCCACCCAGCCTCCTCCTCAGAATAAGGAAATGGATTTTTTCCCTCTGTGTGCATGACAGGTCACTTGTGTGACACATGTCACATTTCTTTCTACACCTACCTAGATGTTTCTGCTATGTTTTCCTTTTAAGAAACATCTTACTTCTCTTATATATAAAAACATCTGAAACAAATATAATAAAACTTTTGTAGACGAATACATTGGTGCTTGTTTTGTTTTTAAGTCCAGATTGATATGAGGGTACACATATTTAGGTTACATTGTTTTAATTTCTAAGGTAAAGTTCAAGTTGTAGTTGAGCCCTTCACCCAGGTGATGTACTGAACACCCTTACCCTGAGCTCATTAGGTGAGAGATTTCTGCTGTGTTAAGCTGACCTAGTCCATTTACTTTGTCACCTTCGTCTTTGTATTCCTAGTAGTTAGCTAACCCCTTGTTCAAATGCTGAATTTAAAGATAAGATGTACCAAAACTGTATAGAGGTAGCAGTGTAATTTCAGTCCTTTCAGAGATTTTTATAAATAAACTCATATCCATTTTATATGAAGGTGTTTTCTTTCACATTCCAGCAGGTTGAACACTTTTGTTTCTTCCTTCTCTGTCAGATAGAATTTAAAGTAGTAAAATACCTTTTAGAGGGTTGGTGTGTGGATTAAGCAAGTTATATGTAAATATTTAGAGAAGCATCTAGCATGTGGTAAGTATCCCACTGCTAAGCAGTCTGTTTTAGTAGTATTTTTTTCCCTGTATCTTATGTATCACTTTTCTAATTTCTCATTCTCAGAGGACTATTATGCTTCCTTCCCACCCACCTCTAGGCTGGAGAAATGCAATCTGACAGCTGCCTGCTGCCAGCATCTTTCCTCTCTTCTTAGCAGCCATGAAAGACTGGCTGAATTGAACCTTATAGGCAATGACTTGGAGCCTGATGGGGTCAAGACACTGTGTGAGGCCTTGAGAAAATCAACATGCAAACTACAGAAACTCGGGTAATCCCCATTGACTTTTCCACTGGGATTTTAGATTTTCTTAAGGTTTTGGCTGGGTATAATGGCTCATGCCTGTAATCCCAGAACCTTGGGAGGCTGAGGTAGGAGGATTGCTTGAGGCCAGGAGTTTGAGACGAGCTTGGACAACATAGCAAGACCCTGTGTCTTAAAAATTTAATTTTAATTAATTTAAACAGCCACATGTGGCTAACAATTACCGTATTGAATAGCGTAGTTCTAGAGACTTCTGGGCATTTTGGGAGCCTTCTCATTTCTCTCATTCTTGTACCTGGTCTGTATTTTACTCACCTGGTCTGTATTTTATTCTTTTTCAACACCAACTCTGGGCCAAGCACCCCAGCATGGGAGACAGTGGGAAACAAATGGACATGGGCCTTGTCCTTGTGGGTATTGAGTTCTTCCCAGGGACACGACAAATCTAAGACTTGGAAGCAGTCTCTGTTGTCCTGATGATATGAAAGAAGCTATGGGTTGAGATGTAGAAAAATAAGGGTGATCAAAACAGCAAGAGGCTAGTCTGAAGTGGTGTCACTGATGTCGAGTCCCAATGAAGACAGAAGGAGGAACCCATATATCAAAAGGGGGCACTGGGAAGTGATTAGAGATGGAGGGTGGGTATACTAAGGAAGTTGTGGGAATGTGTGTAAAGGCCCTGAGACTGGACCAAGCTTTGTGTTGCCATTTGAGGCACTGAAAGAAGAGCATCTGATCAGAATGCTGTATTATTCAGCAATGTGGAGAGATCAGAGAGGCAAGCAATTGCTACTCCTAGAAGAAGATGTTAAATTTTGTTATCTTTTAGCAGAAGTCATCCCAAGTGCCAAGGAACCTTTGCCCACTTTGGCAGGGTGGCTAAAATCTGATCATGTAGTATTTGATGTAGGACTTTGCACTTAAGTGGTGCATTTAAATAAGAGTTCTGAGGTGGCAACCATTAGAAATGGAAGCTTCTCCCTTCTTTTTTTTTTTTTTTTTTTTGGCGGGGGCCTTAAACTGCCCCCATGGGCAGGGTGCCGTGGCTTTTTATCTCTCAGCACCCCCCATTCCCTGGCCTCAGCCGAGTCTCCTGCCTCAGCCTCCCAAGTAGCTGGGACCACAGGTGCCCGCCACAACGCCCGACTATTTTTTGGTTGCAGCCATCATTGTTGTTTGGCGGGTCCGGGCTGGGGATTTGAACCCGCCACCTTAGGTGTACGTGGCTGGCGCCTTAGCCGGTTGAGCTATAGGCGCCGAGCCAGCTTCTCCCTTCTTATTGTGTGTGTATAGAGGGACTTCCAACTGGGCACGGGGACTCTTCCTCTCTAAAAAGAGAATGCTCAGGTATTAACTTTCAAAAATTTGCTAAACACAGGTAATACTACAAATGAGAGGAACTGTTTGTATTTGTTCATGGGAAGTGACAAGGACCTTAAATACATTGGTCTGGTCTGTCCTGTCACCTTTGCCATGGTTTTGCCCACGCTTTGCATTTGTGGCTTTCTCTATGGACAGGGTCCTCGTGCCTTTAGATGCCCTCCTACCATCTCTGGGTGTGTGTGGGTGTGGGTATGCCAACATAAGGGCAAACAAAAGTCCATTTGTATATGGGGCATGCCTTTATTTATTTCATTTTATGTCTGAGGTGCTTTAGTTTACTCCCCTACTGCTTCTGGACATCATTACTTCTTTCCATTTTGCAGGCTTCAAAAAGACTTGCACAGTACAGTAAGAAAGGAATTACTGGCATCAAACACAGAGTCCTTTCTGAAAATCAAGTGTACTTGGGATTTTAATGACCTTGAAGACAACTGGTAGTGATGATCTTCCTGATGGGTGGCACTGTTTTGCCACAACTGATCTTGGATAGGACCTGTGTGAGGCTCAGTTGTTATTGTTCAAGGGTACAAATGAGCTGTTTTCTCCACGTGCTTTACCCAGTTGTTGGAGGCTGCCTGAGGGACACCCATCTCCAGAATCCTAGTCTAATACCCAGTCTAGTTCCAAGGATATAACTTGACTTTGCTTAAGTCTCTTTTTTGTCCTCCTTGGTATAATATTTTTTAATTCTTGGAGGTTGTGCTCATCATGCTTCTTCCATGGATAGTTCAGCTCTTTGTTTCTGACCTGGGAATCCTGCGTCTTTTACTAGCTTCAATGGAATAGGAGTAGGTTAGCCTCTTAGTGCACACTCAGAATAAAACCCAACATCCTTCCCAGTATTGACAGTGGCATTGTCACTGTCCTTCATCCCCCTTGTGGCTTATCTACCAAGCTGGCATTGATCAGGATAACCCTCATACATTGCTGTCCAGTCAATGCTCTGGATCCTCTGGCCTCCCTCATTGAGTTGCATACATTGGGCAGAATCACAAACCTTAATTCCAGTTTTCTACCTACACCCTACTGGTATCCATACAGATGAATGCACTGGAGAGGGATGTTCAGTTATTTAAATTTATAATGACTAATCCTAGTGGGTTTCTTAGTATTGCATACAATCAGTCTGTAATGACCTGGCTTAATTTTATTCTTCCACTACTATCTTCTCCTCACACTTTCGGTAGTTCTCCATTTTTACTCAGTTGAGGATTTTACATATTTCTTTGAAAAATAAGAATCAGAATCTCCCACAAGTACCCATGTCTACATCTATCTGCATCTGTGCCCCAGTAAGGGAAATAAAGACTCCAAGGCATAGAAAGTTTTGAACCATGTTCACTTTAGGGTTTTATGGGGGAAAATCTCTAATATCTAAGGAATTGGACACTGTGGGTAGGGGTTTGTGTCTGATGCTCAAGGCAACATGAAATAAGTTCTCTGTGGAAAGTCAAGGTCTTTGTCCTATTTTCTTCAGGTAATAGAGGGAAGTAAAATAGGATCCTTTTTATGGAGATCACAGATTCAGGTTAATACAAAACTACCTTAAAAGCTTTCTCCCTTTTACCTGTTTTGTCTCTGTAAAATAAAGTTTTTCTCAGTCACCTGGTTGAGTCACTTGGATGCTATGTGCTGTCAATGTCATGAGCGCCACTCTGCTGCTTGCGATATTGTGTGTTACTTGCATACATCTTACACATCGGACTCAGCTGTCTTACACTTCATTATCCATGCCAGCTTCCTTATAGTGTTGATACTTCTATTTGGCTACCCTAAAAAAATACTAAGACTCGTGTAGAGGCAGGGATTTTCAAGGTTGTGCACTGTAGTGACATGTGTGATGTTAAACATCAGGCACACTAATGTGGTTGTCAATATAATTAAAAGTACACACATACACTGCTAGTCTATGTGTCAGGTTACAAAAACAGAGGTTAGTGTGTATACGGAAAGGTTTGTTTACACATTTGTTGTCCTGACACAGAAAGTGGCCTTATACACAGTGGCCATAAGTCCATAAATTTTAAATTGCACATGAACTCTATGGCTGATATACATATATTTAATAATACATTCTTTCCAAATCAATAGTAAAAGAGCAAATGACTCTATTAATCATTGGACAAGGGACATGAATAGAACCTTTTCCCAAGATGACAGATGACACTAGCAAAAAAAAAAAAAGCATTTGAAAAATACATATCATCCCTAATCATCAGAGAAATGCAAATCAAACCACTTTGAGATCTCACCTATCCCCAGTGCAAATACCCTACATCACAAAGTCCCCAAACTGCTGATTCTGGCATGGGTGCAGAGGGAGGAATACACACTGTTGGTGGGATTGCAAACTAGTATAGCCTTTTGGGAAAGAAGTATGGCAAATCCTCAAAGAGCTAAAAGTCAACCTTCCATTTGCTTCTGTGATCTCATTACTAGGCATCTACCCAGAAGAA
>NW_003852659.1:117760-127237 GCF_000181295.1 Otolemur garnettii | reverse complement strand
CTTAGCCGCTTGAGCCACAGGCGCCGAGCCTAGCAGCTCAATTCGTAATTGCAAAGATGTGGAAATAATCCAAGTGCCCATCAACCCATGAATGGACAAATAAACTGTGGCATAAGTACACCATGGAATACTATTCAACCATAAAAAGATGGAGATTTTACATTTTTTTGTATTAACCTGGATGGAGTTAGAGAACACTCTTCTTAGTAAAGTATCTCAAAGAATGGAAAAGCAAGCATCCAATGTACTAGGTACTAAGTTGAAACTAGTAGATTAACAATTATAAGCCCACATGAGTGACAAACACATATTCAAGAAGGGAAGAGGGAAAAAGGGCAGAGGCAAAGGGGCAGAGAGAAGAGAGTTCCATAAGTTCCCACCTAATGGGCACAATGTGGGGTATTTGGCACACCTCCTGGGTGAAGTACTCAACTACAACTCAGACTTTACCTTACAAATGCAAACAGTATAACCTCATTGTATAATGTAAATTAATCTGAAATTTAAAAAAATACATCCAAAGAAAACTTATGATTAAAAATGTCACACATACACAAAATGTATATGTCACAATGGAATGCTATTTAGCCTTAAAAAAGGAGGAAGTCCTGTTATTAGTGGCAGCATGTGAGCCTGGAAGATTTAAGTTAGGTGAAATAAGTCAGGCACAGAGAGGTAAACACTGGATGGTCTCATTTACAATATGTAAAATCTAAAAAAGTTGAACTAGAAGCAGCAGGTATAGTGGTGGTCACCAGAAGTCAGAGGGAATGGGAGATGTGGATCATAAGACACAGGACTTCAGTTAAACAGGAGGAATATGTTCATGAGCTCTACAGTATATCACGGTGACTGTCATTAATAACAATATATTGTATATTTTTAAATTGCTGAAATTCTAGGTGTTTTGGCCACAAAAAAGTCTATGCTAATTAGCTTGATTTCCATATGTATTTCCATTTGTATTCCATTCCACAATGTAAACATATATTAAAACATGTTGTATACCAAAAAAATGCTTTCTCTTTTATTCTGTCCATGAGGTAATACATATGTACACACATATACACATATGTATCTCACTGGACAAATCATTCTGCAAGTTCTCCCCCTGTTTACCCATGTTGGCATACACACAAATGGATCCTTCTGGGAGTTTTTTAAAACTCTTTTAGTGTTGATGTACACACACATATGCATGTATTTATATATCAATATCACGGATAGACTAAATGAAACAACTTGCAGAATAGTGCCTCTAGTGTGACATTTTATGTGAAAAAATCCCAATGCTCTGTTGTTGAAAGATGCAGTCAAGTATTAATACTATATAAAAGCACGTGAATGATATTGGAAGGTATCCATGAATCTCAGAGTTGTTTGGGGCATTTGGGGGAGGGGAAGACAGGCTTGGTGGTAAAAAGGATCTTTGTCTTTATCTGTAGTATTAGATAGGGGGAAAGGGCAGGTTGTACATTTCTGAATTTTAAGAATGTACTTCTAACATTCTTCCCATCAGGCAAGAGGAAGAGCCCAAGATGGAGGCTTGTTAGGATTAACAGAAAGAAGGGTGCTCACATTGAACCAGCCTTCCCAGGATTCCCTACATAGCCACCATCTTTTCAAGTCAACACACAGAGAGGAACATGGTTCCTTCTGTCCACACTCTTGCACCAGCCAGTCACTAGTAACACATTCTGTTTCAAAATTATCCAAAGTGTGTTTTAGGAGATAAGACTGCAAATTAGTACAACCTCTGTGGCAAACAGTATGGAGATTCTTCAAAGAACTAAAAGTAGTCCTACCATTCTCTCCAGCAATCCCACTACTAGGTATTTACCCAAAGGAGAAGTCATTTTATCAAAAAGACACCAGCATCCATGTGTTCATCACAGCACAGTTCACAATTGCTAAGATGTGGAATCAGATGCCCATCAATTCATGAGTAAAGAAAATGTGGGGTGTGTATATATATTTAAATACATGCACACATGTACACACACACACACACACACACACACACACACGGGAGCATTACTCATCCCCCGAAAGGAGTGAAATAATGTCCTTCACAGCAAGGATGGAACTGGAGACCATTATCCTAAATGAACATCTCAGGAATAGGAAAACAAACACCACACATTCTCACTAATATTTTGGGAGCTAAATAATGGGTACATGTAGGGACAAAGATATAAAATCACATTGGAAACCAAGAAGAAGGGAGGTTTGGGGGTGGGTGAGGGATCAAAACTTATCTGTTGGGCACAATGAGTACAACCCTGGTGGCAGACATGCTTAAGATGTCAGCATTATACAATGTATTTATGTAACAAAAATGTTCGTACACCCTTAATATTTTGAAATAAAAAAGGGAAAAAAGTTATAATACTATATTGATTGTTTAAAATGTCTTTGGGAGACATTTTATCACAAAGGCCTTTCAGTGGCTCATGAAAGGCCAAAGAGCAAATAAAAACATATGTTTTATGAAACACATCTGAATGGGGTACCAGGAAGATCACACCTCAGAGCATCAAAGGTTTGTCATATGTGGATGCAGGGGTGGCAGCATGAGTAAGGGCCCTGACTCCAGGCCTGTGCAGGTAACTCTGAGTCAGAATGAGTACAGGTTCCCTACAATCAGGTCTCTGCTGATGTGGTTCTGTCTCTGTTTTATCAGATGCCTGTGATTGTCAAGTGCAGATTTATTTCTTCCATGGCTGTCAGAAGCATCTGGGTTTCCTCATTAAATCTAGTTTTTTTGCAGTCTGGTAAGATATAATAAAAAAGGGGCTCTATTTTTAATTCATACATTTTCTTTTCTGCATCTCATCTTCTCTATATTCTCCTCCCAGGACAAGTCTAGGAGATCCTGGTGCTGCCTCCAAAGGGAAGGATATACCTACCACATGTGGTGATGTGCTAATATATGTTTACCTACAGATCTAAAAAACAAAAAGCCTTGGTTTTGAGCCTTGCCCTTTTGGCCATTTCTGTGGTATAAATTCTCTAATCCAAGTGTGGTCAATTCAAGCTGCAAACTTGCTGTCATTATGCATTGAGTCATGAAGAAGTGCTGTGATAACCAAGCCCCTTACCCTTAAAAAAGAAACTTCCTTTGAATCCATTAGTCCCAGCCCTCTCAAGGGTAAGGAGAACTCTGAGAAGAGGCCTGAAGATAAGGGAGTGCATAGGGAGGAGGAAGAACTTTGAGGAGAAACTTGAGATAAGGAAGTGCGTACGGAGGAGAGGCTTGGCGTACCCCTGCCCCCCCTTCGTATTATGCAGCTCCCCCTACCCAAGGCTAACTGCAATGATTCAGCTTCTGTACCTCTGCCTGCTTGCTGTGATGCAGAAATAGGGTATAAAGTCACATTTGATCTGTCATTCAAGGTCACTTGCCTCCAAGGGTAACAACTTCCAGCAGAATGTAATAAATTTCTATTCACATACAAGTGGGGTCCATGTTTCCTTCTCAGCTGTTTGAGTCATAAGAATTGGAGGCCCCAGCAAGATTATTGGACCCCTTCCTGGGCCCACCACCACCTGACAGCTCTAGGGGAAGGCCTCAGAGGTCCCCTCTGCCCTACAGAGCTATTGGACACTGGATTTAGGGCACAGGTTCCCAAATTTTCTAATTTGGTAAGTTCTATTCTGTTCTGTTTTGGTGCCAGTCTTTGGCTTGGTTTTGACTGGCTTCTGTCCTGTTCTGATCTCTAGAGACTGGAGCAAATGGGCCAGCCCAGGGCCAGCTGGACACAGCTGAACAGCCTGCCCCAATGGAGGGGGGAGATGTCCCCTCTGTCTCCCTGGTGGTGAGAAGGACTGTCTCACTACTGGCTGTGAAACGGTATAACTGTTTCACTACTGGCTTAGGTTTTAGGTCACAGTTGTCATTCTTCCCTTAATAGCCTGGTTTTATTTGCTCTTCCTGTATGAATGAGTGAAGATTTTTGCCTTTTGTCTATATTTCATTTATATGTGAGACAGAGGGGAGATGCCTCCCTGTCTCACTGGCTTGCAGCCCCTTATTAGACTGTTCTGGTATTAGCAGTCTTTTGAACTGTTCGGATTTGCAAGCTAGTCCTGTTCTGGTATTTGCAGTCTTCTATTGGGTTGTTCTGACTTTTGCAGTCAACTGTGCTGGTTCTGGTTTGTGTGTTTTTCATGTGTTTTATATTAGGCTGTTCTGGTATCAGCAGTCTTCTAGACTATTTGGATTTACAAGTTGGTCTTGGTTTTAGGGTATTTTGTGTTTTTGTACATTCTGTGTCTTGTATGAGTGAGTGAGTGAAAGAGTTTGGATGTGACGCCATGGCTCCACACCAGACTGATTTTTGTCTGTCCATCTCTTCTGTTTCTCTTTGTTTTATTGGTTTGTCTGTCTGTAATAGAGCAGAGACCATCTGGTAAGCCCTTGTTCCCTGTGTCAAACTTGTTTAACTATTTATATCTGTTTAGATAATTTTTCTGGTTTTGGCTACTGCACCAAGGATAACGATGAGAAAGTGAAGCCACTTTGTCAGGTTCCCTTTCTAAAGTCTCTGGTCTTTCAGGTTTTCTTCTTTCAACTCACAGAGTGTGAGTCCCTGGTAGGTCCCTGTTCCTCGTGTTCATCCCCTATCCTATGTTGGTAAAACTGTGTAAAATTTGTCAGCCATTTTGTATTTGATTTGACCCTGAACACTTACTCAAGTGTCAATTCTTTCAGGGAACTCTCATAGATTCAAATCCAGGAAAGGTCTCTGTGTTTTCCTTCATCTTCTTTTTCCTGGTAAACTGTTCACTATCCTTGAGACTGGGTATCACTTTTGTTTCTATATATTATTTACTTTCTGGTGCACCTTCAATCTGTGACAATCCTCTATATCTCCCACTGCCTTCAACATGGCTGTCAAGGTGGGAGTTAAACTTTACTGTACAATATGGCCCTAGAATCTTGGTATATTTGGCAATGTGCTGTGCTTACTGGCTTCTACTTCCTCTTTTTTGTCTTGACACTGTGGTGTAAATGACTCACTTGCATTGGGGTCCTCTCTTTCTAGCAATTAAAGGGTTAATACAAAGTTTGTTAAAAATGTTTTCCTAACTTTTTGCCTGCTAAAAGCTGTGGTTGCTAGGTTACAAATAGCCTTGAGATAAGGTACCAGCTCTCAGCAGAAGACCCAAGGTCAATTACTCATTTGAAGCTAAAAAACAAAAAACAATCCTTTTTACTGTTTTGAAACAGCAGCTGCTTGGCATTGCTCTTGTTGGCACGTATTCTGCTGATCCTCAGGTAGTCTCTGAGGGGGGCAGGCTGGGATCCCTCTGAGAGGAGGCGCCCCCTGGAAACATCCCAAGGCCCATGGAGATGTCCTGGAGTCCTCAGGAGACCGTCTGATAATCACTCCTAAATTCAGCTATGAGTCCACCTCCAGAGGTAAGCAACTTTGACATCTTTTTGGCTAGTGTCTGCAGACATTAATTAACCATTAATGGTATTTTTGTTATGTTTATTTATTGTGAATTGTTGTGAAGATATGTAACTATATGTTGAATTTGTTTGTTGTAATTTATGTTAAGAACCTCTAAAGAAAGGCCAAGAAACCCAGAAACTTTAAACAAGAACCCAGGATTGCTAGCCCATAATCCTGTCAGAAACTCTCAAAAACATGTGTCAGTAAAATGACCCAACCAGTGGGAAACTTCAACCATACTGACCTGTCAGGTACTCCCAGAAATGTGTATCAACACCCAGAAACACCATTAAAATAAAAGTGGGAGTCAAATCAACCCCTGAGGTGTTAAATTACTCACAGGCTTGTTAAAAGTATATAAGAGTATGTTCTGGTTCTGATTCTGAGAACACAAGAGCATGAAAATAAGTGTAAACTATTAGACTTCAACCATGTTGGGCCTATGTCTGTTTTGTCATTTTGTATCATTTATTCAATATTTGTTAAAGAATTGGTCTTGGCCTGAAACAAACAGTTCTGGAGACATTTATGAGTGGATTGTGGATCTTTTCCTTCAAGGAACCCTTCAAGACTTTGCTCCTTCTGAAATCACTTAATTTATCTATCTGCTCTTATGTGTCCTACGCCCCTCACTGCCTGGTGCACCTTTGACCTGGAAATCATTGGTCTCTTCATCCTTATTATTGGTATTGGGCTTAGTAGTGTGGCTCCTCTGAACTGGTCCACTGGAGAGTGTATAACGCTGACTTGTTTTTATCCCTTTGTGGTGACTTTGTTCATACTTCTGTCCACACCTGGAGAATTTTCCCCAACTAATTCTAATTCTTCTGTGTCTCCCTACCTCTTTGATACCCCATCATCACTGGACTTTGGGCCCCTCCTTCTTCTGTCACTTGGGAAAGATTCTTCTATCAGAGCTACTGGCCCTCAACATGGGGTCCTCTCCCTTTCTTAGTCTAAGGAGATCTCTATTGCAGAAAGTGAAAATGCTCTTGAACCGTATAAAGATCCTAGTAACTCACCCCTTCTGTATTCCCACTAGTTCTGTCTTAAATGGCAATTAGAGTGAAAAATCGAAGCTGCCCAGATTAAGAAATGAGTTAAAATGTGTGTATGTGAGTGCTTGCAAACTAACTAAAATGAATAACAATAAACTTCTTAGTAATCTTGAAAAAGCAGCAGGCAGCTGCAAGAAACTCCTCTAAAGACAAGAACAAACTACACTGAGCTACATTAACCTTGAAAAGAAAAAGAACCCTGAAACTAACACCACCACCCTGGTTTCTCACATCTGTAGCTATAATTATATAGCTGATATTAAAATGAAGAGGAAAAGAAAAAAGAAAAACTGTATAAGAGAATTTAGAAAAACGTTCCCTAGAACTCAGCACTTTATACCTTGAGAGACCCGAGTTCTTGACAACAAAAAAGAGTTCCTTTCTCTATATTGTTAGTATGTGTCTGTTTTAATTCACTGTTTTCCTGCAACACTCTGGTTCCCAGATAGAAGTGCCCCACAACACCCTAATGCCATTCCTTAAGTGCCCTCCCATGCTGATTACATGGAGATGAGGACATCAGCAGAGTGATAGGGAGGTCCCATGGTGATTCTCTGTGACAGCAACTCATCAATAAAGGAATGAACATGCAGGGAAAAGAGCAGGCTCTGACAACAAACCTACTATTGTAACTCCATCTTTAAAGTAAAGGGTAAAAATTCCAGAGGTTGTAGTTTTATTACTGAAATTTCTTCAGTGAATCTTTGGTCTCAGAAATTTGGGCCACAGATCAGTAATAAAATAAGATTATGCTAAACTGAGAGATAGGCAGAGAGAGTAGAAAATGCCAGAGCTATTGGCAGAGTGGCTTTGCCTTGGAAAGTGTTGCAGTTTAGGCATTCCAGTAAACTCTGAATGCCCCTTGAAATTCTAAGAGAGAAAGTGTAAATCTTGTGCTTTGCAGAGCTGTGTCCATATCAACAACAGATCCCCAAGATAAACAGCCTCTGGAAGGAGGAAGAAGGCCCAGGTCGGAGGTTTCTTGCATGTATTCTTTGTCTAAAGATAAATAATCAGCCCTGAGAAATATTTAAGCCAAAACTTAGTAAACAAAGAAATACCTTTACAAACTCTATGGGTATTCTAACAAATGAATAAATACAACCTCTCACCTTAAACAAGGTTATTAAGTCTTTGCAGTTTTCATTTGAAAAAAAAAAATTAGGGTATGGACCCCCTGCTTAAAGTGGAGCCATCCAAAATGTTTGGAACTGCTTTATTCATAACCTTTCTAGAGCTCAAAGGGTATAGCCTGTAATATATTTGTGCCTAGAAATGAAAATCTGATGTCTGATTTCACCTAAGCCTGAAAAATAAGGATTGTCTATCTAGCCCTGATTGGAAAAATCCTGTATCAATATTATATTTCATAAAATGTCTCTCATTTGTAAAATGTAATGATTTAATTATTTAGATTGTTAGAAAAACTGAGTCTTTGTCAAAGAAAAAGATTCTTGCCTTTTAAACCTTCCAATTATCAGTTTGGTGAATGAATAGTTAACTGTGATCCTGTTTTATGAAAAGTAAATTTTTGGAAATAAGGGAAATTAGGCAGAAAGAAAAATAGCATTGTGTAAAGAAAGAATCTTGTGTGATAAATTTGTCCTGAAGCAGAATGATTGTTTAAGAAAGTAAAAGGCAGGTCAAAAGTTAAAGAAGATTTAGAATGTTTGTAGATTGTCTGTGCACGTTGAATGAAGCTCATAAGAAGAATTTTCGTGAAGGAGTTTCCATGTAATACAGTTAACTATGTATTTCCTTTAAAATCTTTTGGCTTGTAATTTTGTTTGAACAAATGTTTTAAACCTTTGATATTTGAAAAACCTTCCAAAATCAAAATTCTAAAATTGGGGCATGGTGCTTGTAGCACAGTGGTTGTGGCACAGGCCACATGCACTGAGGCTGACAGGTTCTAAACCTTAGGAAAACAAATTGGACTTATTTGATTCACTAAAAATGTATAGGAAACATTGTCAAATATGAAATGGTAATTAATTTTATGTGAATTATGGTTATATATATATTCCAATATTATAAAGCATTAGTCTGTCCTAACATATAAGACATTGGTCTGTCCTAACATATTGTTGGTAATAATTTTAATTCATCTTAAAAAAAGAAAAAATATTAAAAGAGGCCAATGGGTTCTCTCAATTCAAATTCATGATGTCTTTAAAACAGAGTATCTTCAGACAAAAAACAGATTTTTAGAACTTTCACTGGAAAGTTAACATGTCTATGAGTATTGCTAACCTAGCTTCAAACAGAACAGAAATCAATTACATAGAATGGAGCTAGTTTGTCATATTGTTAATTCTATCTGTGTTCTATTTTCTAGAAGTTAAAAAATACCCAAAAAACCATTTTCTGTCTTTTAAGCTATTTGTAGCTTTTCAAGCAATGTATGTACTTATGAGCAGAATTTGAAACATATTTTTCTCTCTCCTTGATTTCTCCAGAGCTTGAAAGCCATTTGTAAGTATTCTTAATTTCTAATAATATAGTTATTTGCATAAGTTCAATAAGAATCTGTTTTATTCTATAAAACATGATGAAGACACTAGTTATTTTACCAAGCTTTGGCTGGAATAACATTTCCAGATGTGTCTAGACTGTGTTAATGAATTAAGGTTGACTTTATAAAGCCACTAAAAAGCCCCTTGAAAAAACTGGCCAGATGCCCATCAATAAGGTTTCCAGATCTGTGGCAAGTAACAAAGGTCACTTTCTGACAGGTCTGAAAATCAAAATGTGCTGGGAACCTCAAGAGAAGTGGAATTAACACAGTGCATAGAGGTATCTGATGGCACAGATGGCACAGATGACGCAGATGAAACCTGGTATCAAGGAAGCTTTTAAGAAAGTCAGGCCTGAATTTAAGACATGAAACTATAAAAACATTAGAAGAAAGTGTAGGGAAAACTCTTGAAGAAATAGGCCTGGGCAAAAATTTTATG
>NW_003852659.1:88671-100234 GCF_000181295.1 Otolemur garnettii | reverse complement strand
AAAAAAAAAAAGAAGGAAAATAAATGAATACTCTTTAGTGCTGGAATTATAATAATTTTAACTCAACATCTTATGTTCCCTTTTCTAGAAGTAAATGGCCTGATCACTGGCTGTGATTACCTTGATCTCAGATTAGTTTGACAAAAATGTAGGAGAAAATGAATGAGAAAGATAAGTTCTTAGCATTACATAGTTATCTAATAAAATGTAGGATCATAATATTTATAATATCATATTTATAATTATAAATATAAAACTCATGCTTATATAAATTAACCTAAGTTAGATATTTTTATGCCAATTAAGATATAACACTTATTGTTTATATTTATATAAGATTATTTACAAATGTAAATTACATTTAAATATTTAATAACTTATATTTAAAATGTAAATATTTATGAATTATAATTTGCATTAAAATACTACCAAATGCCACTATTTACTGGGCAACACCCATTCCCAAGGCATTGTGGTGAGTGAGGGCTTTATAGCCACTGTTTCTGACCAATATACTAACCCCAAGACAGGGAACATGATTTGCATTTTAATGCAACATAATTAGCTTGTGGGAGTTGTGCAGTTTAGGTCGCAGGCAATCCCTTCTAGCCTCAAGCACTCTTCCCACCACCAGGAAGATGGGACCCCAGCTCACCCAAGAACCCGCAGGTCCAGGGTCCATAGGGTCTTACTATTGGTGAGAGCAGAAAAGAGGTCCCTGAAGCAGGCACTGGTTAACCCATAGTCCTTCAACCTGCAATGAAAAGACATACAGTGGGAAGCTGCCCCACCCTCAGGTGGAGGTGGAATGTGAGGGAGACATGTAGTCAAGGCCTACCCTGTTCCCTCTGAGCAAAGGGTCTTACAGTTTAGTGTGTTTGGTATCAAATTATTCCTTATGGCCCCTACTGTCTGTTCTTCCCTGTAGCAATGCTCATGGCAATGTGACTCAGCAGCCCATTCTGCTCAGAGTTGTTAGAGTCTATTTCCCAGGTCTTGAATCTGGGCTACCCCTGGACCTTGCTTTTGGATACTAACACAAGGGTGCATGACCATGTGAGTTCTGAGCCTGTGTCTCAGATTCTGTCTACACTTCTTGATCTCTTGAACACCTGAGATGCTGCTATGGGCTGAATTGTACCCTCTCATTTATAGTCTCAAGTTCTAAGCCCCAAATGTGACTATATTTGAAGATAGAGTTCTTTACAATTAATTAAAAATGAGAATATTAGGGTACCTCTGCCCCACATGACTGGTGTCCTTATAAGAGGAGAGATTAGACATGAGAGATTAGACATATCCATGCAGAGGGAAAATATCATGAAGGAAAACTCAGGCAGAGGACAGATGGCCATCTGCAAGCCAAGGGGAGAAACCTGGAACACATCATTCCTTCCCTCTTGGCCCTGCCAATATCGTGATCTAGGACTTATCAGCATCCAGAACTGTGAGATGGTAAGTTTATGTGTAAGCCAGCCATCTTTGATACTTTGTTGGGGGCAGCCTCATTAAACTGATGCAGGTGCCATGTCAATAAGCCCAGAGAGCGAGATATGGTCTAGTCACACCCAACATCCCTAAGTGACAGTCAGCCAGCCAACCTCCACACGAGACAGGCCAGTCCCCTTGGTAACCACATCTTCCTGAGCTCAGCCAGCCAAGCTCAGTAATGCCTGGCCCAGCCCGACAGGCACAAGTGCTCACTGTCTGAAACCAATCTAAGATCCACAGGCTCATTACACAGCAACAGCTAACTGCTCTGTTGTCCCTGGTGTAGTGTTTTTCTTTCTCTCTCTGCCTATCATTTTTTTACCTGTGCTATTTGTGAAGATATAACCCAACCTTGGCAGTATCCAACCAAGAATCTCCAGGTGGCAATTGGGATATGTCAGAGCTTAGCACAACACCTTCATATCCTTGTTTCCTATGTTCTTGAACCCAACATGCAGACTTACTAGCTTTTGATTGCTGGTAACAATGGAGGTGAAGTCTTGACAGCCACAGCAGTGAAAAAACAGTTTTCTGAACTGCAAAAATATAGTCATGACATGTGTACCACTCTTGAGGGTTACTATATCCTGGTTTGATATCAGGAAAGGAAAGATGCCAGAACATAATAGGCTTCATCATCCCCATGGATAGGTACAGTCAGCCCTCCACATCTACAGATTTAATTCTCTGAAGATCAAAAGTATTCAGAAAAAACCAATAACACCACAATGAAAGGTAATAAAAATTAGTAACAGAATCTAATAGCTTTTTACATGACATTTACATTGTATCATTGTATAAATAATCTAGAGATAATTATTTTTCCAAGAAAGTCCCACTTTGTTACCCTGGGTAGAGTGATGTGGCATCAAAAAGCTCACAACAACCTCAAACTCCTGGGCTTAAGCAATCCTCCTGTCTCAGCCTCTTAAGTAGCTGGGACTACAGGTGCCCACCACAAGGCCTGGCTAGTTTTAGTGACTGGGGTCTCACTCTTGCTCAGGCTGGTCTCGAACTTCTGAGCTCAAGTGATCCACCCACCAAGGGCTCCCAGAGTACAAGCATAAGCCACTGTGCTTGGCCCCCTAGAGATAATTTAAAGCATATGAGAGATATTTGTAGATTATATGCAAACACTATACCATTTTATAAAGGACTTGAGGATCCAGGGGACCAATTCTCTTTGGATGCTGAGGGCCAACTCTAATTGTCCTGTCATTTCTGTTGAAGACCTATTCTTTCCCTGTGCCATTGGTGATACAACCATCCCTCAATCCCATGTCATAATTTTCTCAATTTCCTGGTCCTCTGTGTACACTGGACTGGGGGACCACTCACAGAACATTAAGCTTGTAACCCACAAGTTGAGGCCCAGGATTACTCACCTGGATGTCTCTACAAGAAAACAGGTCAAGTATTTTCTGACCTTTACCTTTTCAGGCCCAGAAATTATGGCCTTACTTCTTCAGATTCTCTGCCTTCTCTGTAATTCAAGGCCTTGAAAAGTGGCTGGAAGTTCAATGGAAACCTTGAAGAAACTACCCCAGTGACCAGAGGCAGCAGTCTGGATATTTCAGGGCTTCCCAGAGAATTTTTCATCTTGCATCCTGTGGGATGCTGATGCTGAGGTCTAGTGAGCACAGGCTTTGTTATACAGAAGAACTTGATGGAACAACTTCAGCAAGGATTCCTGAGGTAGCAGCAAAGCAAACTGTTGGGACAAAAGCACAGGAGGAAAGGTGAGGGGGCAACAACATCCTCAAGTAAGACCATGAACTTTTCGGGCTTATCTACATATCATTTCTTCTTACATGATAGAGGGATTAGGAAATAGAATAAAGTAATGCAAATGGGAAAAAATATGGAAAGAAGTATGGAGAATCCTCAAAGAACTCAAATTAGACCTCTCATTTGATCCTGCAATGCCATTATTAGGTATCTACCCAGAAGAAAATAAATTATTTAGAGGTGGCTGCCAGGGGGAGACAAAGGGCATCTCAGTCACCAGAAGTGCCTGGACTCTAACCTAGGTCCCTGGTTGTCTCCCTATATATTCTGTCTCATTCATGATCAGAGGTCTTATTCATATATGACAGTCCCCTTAAATGTAGCCAGAGTGTGTCTTTAAAAATGAAATTGGGAGAGATGGGATGATGGAAGCTGAGGTCAGTGTGCTGCTGGGCCAGAAGCCAAGGACTCCCAGCAGCCTGTAGAAGCTGGAAAAGAATACTAGGATTCCCTGAGGAGCAGAGAAAAATGGGAGACCAGAAGGATTGTTCAGGTGATCTCTCCTAGGACAACTGGTGAATAAGTAAGAGCCCAGCTATATCTTATGTAGAGACCTTACCCAGATATGTAGCTAAGAGAGTACAGTGAGGAGGTGGTGAGCTGGATACAGTGTATGATCCAGAACAGTGGAAATCTGATATATTAGGCAAGTGATTGTGACCTGCTGGGATTGGCTGGCTCCCCATGGAAGGAAGACTTTCCAGAATATTCAGTTGTTGTGGAAAGCTTGGAAGAGTGGGCAGACTTAAACAGCATACAGCAACAGATTTGAATACTGGTTGGAGTGGATTTGCCATCAGTTTGGTGGCTGGCAAGACAGCCATACTGAGAAGATCTTGGTGGCCAGGGTGCTGCCACTGTGGGAAGCTCGTGAGAGGGTCTTAGCAGGGGCCTAAAGCATGGTCATCTTAATTCTGCCTGCCAGGATCAGAACACCACTCTTGGGAAAGACTGAGGGACTCTTGCACCCCAGAGGAACTGGAATCATGGGGCACTGAGAGGCCTGCCCTTGAAGGATTCTTATGAACTTTAAGATCCCAACCCAGCAGGTTCTGAATGCTGAGGAAACAATCAGGCGATCACAAAAGGCAGTTAAGTTAGGAATAAGGACCATAGAGCTTGCTGGCTGTGTTTCCCGTCTTCTAAAACCCCCCATGGTGCCACCTGATGTCCTGATGACATATTGCAACATATTGTCACGAGCAAGGACTTTTGTTTTTTTGGATGTGAGGAAGAGTTTGGCATTTCTCAGGCTGAGGCCACTTCAAGACCTCAGCTCTGAGACAAGGTAATTTGAATCAAAGGAGGAAGTGAGAAGGAAAAAAGAGGATGAGGAGGTGAACAAAAAGAAAGAATACATGAGGAGGAGCCAACAGAAAATTCAGGCAACATGAGAAAGCCAAATAGTGTAACTTCTCCAAGGCACCATGAGGTAGCTACCACAGAAGACTCCACCTATAAAGAATTAATGACTTGACAGAAAAGGAATTTAAAATATGGATGATAAAGACAAATAAAAGGAATACACAAGAAATTGGAAAGACAGAACCAAATGTTGGACCAGAGATATGTAGAATATAGAAAAGATATGGTGGAGCTTAAGAAAATGAAGGACACAATCAGGGAATGTAAAGATATAGTAGAAAGTATCAAATATAGGTTAGATGATGGAGAATAAAGAATCTTAGAGCTACAGGATAAAGTTTTCGAGTTAACCCAGATAGTTAAAGAGGCAGAAGAGAGAGAATGCAGAACAAAAGCTTAGAGAACTATGAGCTCCATGAAGCATTCAAATATATGACTAATAGGGATTTCTGAAGGGGAATAAGATTGTCTCAAAGGAATGGAAAGTCTACTAGGGAGTATCATAAATAAAAACTTCCCAAGTTTTACTAAAGGCCCCGACACATTCCTTTCAGAAGGATATTGAACACTGGGTCATCTCATCTCAAACGGAGCCTGTCAAAGACACATTGTAAAGAAACTGTCCAAAGTCCACATGAAAGACAAAATTCCGCAAGCAGCCGGGAGTAAGCACCAACTGATCTACAGAGGCAGAGCCATTAGGATGACAGCAGACTTTTCAAATGAAACTTTCCAAGCCAGAAGAGCATGGTTATCCACCTACGACATTCTTAAACAAAACAATTTGTAGCCCAGAATTCTGTATCCTGCTAAACTAAATTTCAAAATTGATGGAGAAATCAAATCTTTTACAGATATACAAGCACTGAGGAAATTCACCACAACAAGACCAGCTCTACAGGAAATACTTACACCTATTCTCAACACATTGTAAAGATTGGATGGGCCAGAACCCCACAATGGACCACCAGCAAAGTAAACACCCATAAGCTAAAAGTCAAAACATAGCTTCCACAATGGTGCAAAGGATAAAACTACAGGATAGACTTTTACAAAATAAGATGAACAGAACTCCACCACACTTATCAATTCTCTCAATAAATATCAATGGACTTAATTCACCATGGAAGAGGCATAAGCTTGCTAATTGCATAAAAAAGCACAAGTCATCCATATGATGTCTCCAGTAGACATGCCTAGACTTGAAGGACAAATCAAGACTCAGGGTTAAGAGATGGATGGAAAACAGTATTTTAAGCAAATGGAAATCAGAAGAAAGGAGGGGTTGCAATCTTATTTTCAGATACAAGAGGATTTAAAACAACTAAAGTTAAGAAGGACAAAGATGGACACTTTATATTGGTCAAAGGAAAAATATAACAAGAAGACATTTCAATTTTAAATATTTATGCACCTAACTTGAATGCTCCCAGATTTATGAAACAGATCTTGATGGGTCTGAGCAATATGATCTCCCATAACACCATAATAGCTAGGGACTTTAACATCCAGAGACAGAACTGGACAGATCTTCTAAACAGAAACTAAACAAAGATACAAAGGACTTAAATGTGACCCTAGGACAAATGGGATTAATAGACATATACAGAACACAGCATCTCAAAGCTAAGGAATATACATTTTTCTTGTCAGCCCATAGTATGTATTGAAAAACCAACCACATCTTAGGATACAAAATCAAAACTCAACATAATTAAAAGAATAGATTTTATACCTTGTATCTTCTCTGACCACAAGGCAATAAAGATGGAACTCTAATAAAAACGTTTATCCCCATACAAAGACTTGGAAATTAAACAACCTTATGCTGAATGATAGTTTGGTTCAGAAAGAGATAATAGAGGAAATTGTTAAATTCCTCAAACATAACATCCATGAAGACACACGTTACCTAAACCTGTGGGATACAGAAAAAGCAATCTAAAGAGGGAAATTTATTGCATTAGATACATACATTTAAAAAACAGAAAGGGAGCACATCAACAAACTCAGGAACCATCTTATGGAATTGGAAAAAGAAGAACAATCCAATCACAAACACAGCATAAGAAAAGAAATAATCAACATTAAATCAGAGATTAATGAAATTTAAAACAAATGAGACATTCAGAAAATTAATGAAACAAAAAGTTGGTTTTTCAAAAAAAATCAATAAAATTGATAAACCTTTGGCTGGATTAACTAGAAACAGAAAAGTAATATCTCTAATAACCTCAATCAGAAATGATAATGGGAAAATAACAACAGATGCCACAGAGATACAAGAGATAATCTCTGAGCATTACAAGAAACTCTATGCCCAGAAATTTGACAATGTGAAAGAAATGGATCAATACCTGGAATCAGGTAGTCCTCTCCCTAGACTTAATCAAGAAGAAATAGATTTCTTGAATAGACCAATTTCAAGAACTGAAATCAAAGAAACAATAAAAAATCTCCCAACAACAAAAAGCCTTGGTCCAGATGGCTTCATATCAGAATTCTATCAAACCTTCAAAGAAGAGCTTATACCTATACTGCAGAAATTATTCCCAAAAATGGAGAAGAAAGGAATCTTCCCCACATATTCTATGAAGCAAACATCATCCTGATACAAAAACCAGGAAAAGACTCAACTAAAAAGGAGAATTTCACACCAATATCACTAATGAATATAGATGAAAAATTCTCAACAAAAACCTAGTCAATAGATTACAGCTACACATTAAAAATATTCATCATGATTAAGTAAGTTTCATCCCAGGGATGAAATGTTGGTTTAACATATGCAAGTCCACAATCATAATTCACCATATCAAAAGAAAAAAAAAAAAAGACCATATGATCCTCTCAATAGATGCAAAAAAAGCATTCAATATAATTCATCATCCTTACATAAAACTGATTAACCTAGCCTTCACTTCACTTGATTAATTGTTGTTAAGACATTTATACTCTTAATAAATTTGACATGTACCCTTGCAATATGTACAATAGGTTGGGTCCCACCAATTATTCTCTCTTCACTCAGTCAGCCCCCTCCCCTCCCCTGCCCTTCATTCTTAGCACATTGTACCCCACAAATGCAGTAATGTACACAGGTATGGTTTAATAAAAAAAAAAAGATTCAATGAATTGTACTGGTACAATTATATTTTTCTAAAATTGTATTCTTTCTAAGCTTTAACTTTTGAGTTAAAAATGGTCCATTTTCCCTTTTTTTAATAGATATTATAAAATTTCATGATGTTTTAGCTTGGATAGAATGAAATGACCGCACCTGGAGTTAATCTAATACAGAATTAAGAAAGAAATATCCAAAAGAAACATGAGGCAGTAGATGAAAATAAAAGGATAACTGGAAATTCAAAAAAAAATCAGCATCCTTTTCTAATTAGAACACATAAGAATATATAAGCATAGGTCATACATTTCTGAATCTGATTGAAGCCATCTACAACAAACCCACAGCTAATATTATACCAAATGGAGTAATACTAAAAGCTTTTCTGCTTAGAACTGGAACCAGACAAGTTTGTCCTTTATCACCATTACTATTCAACATAGTGCTAAAGGTTCTAGCGAATACAATCAGGCAAGAGAAGAAAATAAACGTCATCCAAATGGGTGCAGAGGAGTTCAAACTCTCACTCTTTTCTGGTGATATGATCTTATACTTAGAGAACCCCAAAGACTCAACCCCAAGACTCCTGGAAGTTATCAAAAATACAGCAATGTTTCAGGATATAAAATCAATGTCCACAAATCAGTAGCCTTTGTATATGCCAATAACAGCCAAGATGAGAAGCTAATGAAGGACACAATTCCCTTCACAGTAGCTTTAAAAAAAAAAAAGAAAGAAAAAGAAAGAAAGAAATACCTAGGAATATACCTAACAAAAGAGGTAAAGGACTTCTACAAGGAACATTATTAAACCCTACAAAAAGAAATAGCAGAAGATAAAATGGAAGAACATATCATGCTCCTGGCTGGGAAGAACCAACATTATGAAAATGTCTATATTACCCAGAGAAATCTACAGATTCAATACAATCCCCATTAAAATACCATCATCATACTTTCAGAATTGGAAAAAATAATTCTTCATTTTGTATGGAACCAGAAGAAACCTCATATACCCAAGGCAATTCTTAGTAATAAGAACATACACTCAAGGAAAGAACCCCTATTCAATAACTGGTACTGGGAGAACTGGATAACCACATGTAAAAGACTGAAACTAGACCACTTTCTCCACCCCCCAAAATTGATTGAAGATGAATAAAAGATTTAAATATAAGGCATGACACAATAAAAGTCCTCAAAGAAAGTGTGGGAAAAACACTTGAAGTCATCGGCCTAGGGAAAAACTTTGTGAGGAAGACTTCTGTGGCAATTGCAACAACAAAAATAAACAAATAGTACTTAGTTAAACTGAATAGCTTATATATAGCTAAGAAGACAAAAACCAAAACAAATAGACAACTATCAGAATGGGAAAAGATATTTGCATATTATGAATTGGACAAAAGCTTGATAACTAACATCTAAAGAGAACTCAAATTAATCAACAGAAAAGACCCAACAATCCCTTATATCACTGGGCAAGAGAGATGAATAGAATCTTCTCTAAAGAAGACAGACAAATGACTAACAAACATATGAAAAAATGCTCATCATCCCTAATTATCAGAGAAATACAAATCAAAACCACCCTGAGATATCATTTAACCCCAGTGAGAATGGCCCACATCACAAAATCTCAAAGCTGCAGATGCTGGTTTGGATGTGGAGAGAAGGGAACACTTACACCCTAGGTGGGACTGCAAACGAATGCAACCTTTTGGAAGGAAGTATAGAGAATTCTCAAAGAACTGCAATTAGACCTCCCATTTGATCCTGCAATTGCATTGTTGAGCATCTACCCAGAAGAAAAATTCATTTTATCATAAGGATATTTGCACTAGATTGTTTATCACAGCTCAATTTTCAATTGCCAAATTGTGGAAACAATCCAAATGCCCACCAATCCAGGAATGGATTAATGAGATGTCCTATATGTATACCATGGAATACTATTCAGCCATTAAAAGAGATGGAGACTTTACATCTTCTGTATTGACCTGGATGGAGGTAGAATGCATTCTTCTTAGTAAAGCCTCACAAGAATGGAGAAGCAAGAATCCAATGTACTCAATTCTGATATGAGGACAATTGATGACCTAGTACATGGTGAGGGTGGGGTTGGGGAATGGGGGAGTGGGGAGAGGGAAGGAAGGAGGAGGGTGGGATTCATGGTGTGTGACACATCTCTTGGGATTGGGGCACAATTACAAGAGGTAATTTACCTAACAAATGCAATCAGTGTAGCCTGGTTCTTTGTACCCTCAATGAATCACCACCACCACCAACAACAAAATAGTGGTCTTTAAGACTATATTGCTTATAGATAATAGTGACAGATGATACCCAAGAAGAGTATGTTATGATCTAGAAGGACAAAAGTCTTCTCCCAGAAACTCAAGGACACTCTTGTAAAGTTTTTCCCATGGTAACTCAGCTTCTAAGAATTTGCAAAAACATAGCTTCCTGGAACCTTGAAACTAAAGCTTACTTCTGCTTCTGTAAACCCTGCACATTCTTTTTTTTTTTTTTGTACTAAGGGTCTTTATTGGTGGGGGGAGGGAGGCTGCAGAGCAGCACTAAGGAGGAGGGAAAAAGAGAAGAGAAAAGAGGAGAGAGTGGAGAAGAGAAGAGAGAGAAGGAGAGCAGAGAAGAGAGAGGGCGGAGAGGGGGAGAGAGGGAGAGCAGCCCTGCACATTCTTTGAACCCTCCAATGAGGGACAATATAATAATCCCTTTGTATGCCTACTTGTGAGTCCTATAGAAGGAGAGGGACAGAGCTGAACAGGGAGCTTGGCCATCATGGACACTAGTCCACCAAAGCTTTGCTGGGTGAAATAAAACTCATTCCTCTTTCAAACACTGAAACACCTCTTTTGGATGATCTTTCTCTCCTTTGGGCCTTGTTTACCTACAACGCTCCTGGTTCTGTGACCAGGAATTGAGACTACCCATGGAGAGAATAAGCTCTTATTTGGTGATTGCCACCAACCCTTTGGGGACCCGGGGTGGGGTGGGGCATCCTGATTGGGCCGGGTGATGTGGTCCACAGAGCATCCCAGGGATGGCATGCCTTGCATCCCTGTGTGGACTTCTCAATGGGTTGGGAGGAGGTCCCCTTTCAGCAGTTTTCAAGGAGTCAAACACTGAGAGGAACTGACATTGCACTGGGAGATATGTGAATCACAGTAGGACTGGTCTGGGAAAAGGGAAAGGAATCTGCTCCATAAGAACTGAGAGGATGGCTTGGTGCCCATACACAATACTTATGGTGCCAGCTACATACACTGAGGGTGGCAGGTTTGAACCCTGCCTGGGCCAGCTAAACAACAATGACAACTGCAACCAAAAAATAGCTGGGCGTTGTGGCAGGTGCCTGTAGTTCCAGCTATTTGGGAGACTAAGGCAAGAGAATTGCTTAAGCCTAAGAGTTTGAGGGTGCTGTGAGCTGTGACGCCATAGCACTCTATCGAGGGTGACATAGTGAGACTCTGTCTCAAAAAAAAAAGTTAAAATATGTAAATTTGGGGGATGGACCAGGAGGGGCAGAGATTGACTAGGGATACAAAGTTACAGTTAGACAGGAGACAGGAGCTCTGCCGTTCTACAGTCCTACAGGGCACACATGGTTAATTATAGTTTATTATATAAACTATAATTAGTTTATTTTATATATATATATATATATAGAGAGAGAGAGAGAGAGAGAGACGGAGCCTCAAGCTATCCCCCTGGGTAGAGTGCCATGGCATCACGCTCACAGCAACCTCCAACTCCTGGGCTCAAGTGAGTCTCC
>NW_003852659.1:88249-88529 GCF_000181295.1 Otolemur garnettii | reverse complement strand
GCCTTAGCCGCTTGAGCCACAGGCGCCAAGCCTATTGTATATTTTTTAAAAACCTGCAGAGAAGATTTAGAATGTTCCCCACACAAAATAATGGTAATCTTTTGAGGTAATAGATATGCTAATTGCCCAGATTGGATCATGACACATTGCATACACATGCTAAAATATTATTCTGTGTCTCATAAACATAGTATGAATCAGCTAAAAATAAAAGGAAAATGTGTGTGAACCTTTGGTAGAAATTTAGTATCAAAGCTCCTCTGCCTGGTCGGAGAGGAAG
>NW_003852659.1:85323-88110 GCF_000181295.1 Otolemur garnettii | reverse complement strand
GAGTGTGCTGTTTTCTTTGTATTGGCCCTCCTCGGCATCTTTCCCACAGGTCTCAGGCGCTACTGGAATGGATGGTATGAGCACACACAGTCCACCTGCTCCGCCAACTTGAGGGTGGTGGACAAAGCTAGGTAAGTACAGTGGGGGCAGCCTGGCTGTGCTCAAGTGGAACCAACAGTAACAAGGGAAGTGACCTGACCTGCTGACTCTCCCCAGCTGCTTTATGATGAAGGGCAGCTGGGCCTGGGAGGAAGAAGTCTGTGGTGCCCTTTCATTGGCCAGTGACTGACTCCCACCTTATTGGCTCTCTCTTATGGGCTGCTGCTGAAGAGACCTGGAGGGCACTAAGGAAAACTTCCTGTCATCCTGGGTGTTGGTGCAGCTTCCCTCTGTCCCTGCTGTCCTGCAGAATGGTAGGTGGTGCAGATGACATCTTGTTTTAACTTCATTCCCAGAGCTTTTGACTTCAAAGAAGTCATCTGGCCTCTCCAGATGTGGCTAAACTGGAGAGTGGGGCTGACTCTCTTTATAATCTTGGTTCTGTCCTACACCCTAAGTTCCTTCAGAAACATGAGCATGTTATGGAAATACTTCTGTTGTCACTATACCCAGCGTGCAGGAGGAGTCCACTGGCTGCCATTGTTAGGGTATGCAGGGCCGGTGCAAAGTGTTCAGACATGAGGTCAGTATGGTTTTCACTCTCTAGCTTCCTGCAACCATCATGGTCATCTCCAAGGTTCATGGAAAAACTTCAGTGTGCCAGGAACTTTCTGTCATAATCACCATCTCTTTCCTCCTTACAAGAATCCTGAGTTAAGTGCTATTATTATCTAACGTGAAATGTATATACATATAAAAAGTATAAACAATATAATTTCAGGAATAACTATAGTCATAACACAAATATGAAATAGATACAAAAACTTTTGAAGAAAAAAAAATTGCAAACCCAGCCTTCGTAACCCAATTGCCTGCCCGTTCCACCCTTGGTGGTTTCCGCTTAACAGAATTTTACACTACTAAGTACATTTTATTTACCTGGATTTTATTTTTTCCATCAATATATGTTCCCATGAGAGGTATATTTACTTTTCTTCATTTTTGAATTATAGTGTATAATTCTGTGACTTGGTTCTTTCATTTACCCTGTTTTTGAGATTTATCAAGGTTAATTTGTTTTAGCCACAGTTCATTTATATTTACAGCCTCACAGTATTTAAATGTTTGAATAGAACACGATCTAATTATCCATTCTATCAGCGATAGGTAGTTGGTTTTTTTCTCAATTGTTGCCAGTATAAATGACGCTGTTTTGAACATTCTTGTCCATATCTTCTAGTTCATGAGACTCTTAAAATAGGTAATTAGTGGAATTGCTGGATCATAAAAGTGTAGATCACTCCCTTTGCTAATTTGCAAGTGGTTTCACCAAATTACATTAGTGTCAATGACTATTCTCATGTCTGCACATCACTACCTGCCCTGATATTGTCAGATTTTAAAAATACTCACCAAAACTACTGGTTGGAAAATGTATTTTATTGTTGCTTTCATTTACACTACTGTTAATAGTGTTGGGCATTTTTTCCCATGTTTGTGGGCCATTTGCTGCCTCTTCAATTTTTGTTTATATTCCCACTGGCTATTTCTCTGTTTTTATCTGCATGCAACTGTGCTTTATGGGTTTTAAAACAGTAACTTGTGTTGGTAATGTATGATGTGTGTGTCTTCTAGTTTGTAGTTTGTACTTTTCTTTCTTCTTACAGAGGTCATTCATTGAACAGTTTTTATTTTTAAATGAAATGAATTGATCAAATTTTATGTTTTATAAATTTGGAGTTTTGTTTTTAAAAAGTCATTTCCACTAAGTCATAAAGATACCGTACGTTGTCTTTTAAAACGTGATAGAAGTTTGCTTTTCACACAGAAGTATATATTAAGCCCCTTGTAATTGTTTTCTCTAAGATAGGGAAAAAGGATCTATTTTTGAAATATATGTCAAAATGGTTCTAGCTCTATTTAATGAATAGTTCATCTATCTCACTACCCAGCAATCTGTTATGACTTCATATTTGCTTACATTTGTTTTCAAGCTCTGTGTCTTTTGTTCTGTTGGTTGGTTCACTTTGTTCATCCATGTGCGAATGATCTCAATTACTAGGGCTTTTTAATTAAATCATTACAAAGTGATGGGATGGGGATGCTGACAGAATCCAATTCTGTCAGCATACCATCCCTTACCATTCCCAAATCTGTTGAGCTCAGGTGAATCTTTTTTTATACAGAGTAATTGTTCTCTCTGTTTTTCACATACATTTTAGAATTATATGTTCACATGAGAAATTCTGTTGGGATGTTATTGCCATTTTACTGAATATACAGATCTATTTGGGAGGATTATTAAGATCTTTATAAAAATAATCATTTATATATAAGAATTTACTGTTCTTCATTTTTTTTTTTTCAGTTTCTGGCCGGGGCTGGGTTTGAACTCGCCACCTCTGGCATATGGGGCTGGCACCCCACTCCTTTGAGCCACAGGTGCTGCCCCTACTGTTCTTCATTTTTTAAAAACACCTTTGATATGGGTATCAATAAAATTTTGTATTATATCCAATTTAGAGGCTTGTAATCCTCTATTAGAATCACTCCTAATTTATTATGTTTGTCACCGCACATGGCATCTTTTATAATTTCAAATTCTAAGTCCTGGCTCGGCGCCTATAGCTCAACCGGCTAAGGCGCCAGCCACATACACCTAAGGTGGCGGGTTCGAATCCCCAGCCC
>NW_003852659.1:77804-85138 GCF_000181295.1 Otolemur garnettii | reverse complement strand
TAAGTCCTTTTATTTCTAGAAATACAATCAGATTTTTATGTTGATTTTATATGCATCAAAGCTGCTTTACATCCTAGCAGTTTTTGTATAGGTTTGGGGCAGAGGGCATGTTTGTCTGTATCTTACTGTGAAGGCTATCCTTTCCTCATTTTCCCATTCATTGGGAGGTTTTGGGTTGCTTTTGCTTTTTTTGGAAGCCCTTATAGAGTTAAATAAATTCACTTCTTTTCTAATTTGCAAAGACCCATCTAAGACCATGAATAGATGCTGAATCTTCTATAATTCCCTTTTTTCATGCATTAAGATGTTCCTTTTTTTTTTCTTTTTTAATCTGGTTAATTTGAGGAGTTATATTTATCAATCATACCCTGAGCACACCCCTCCTAGTCAAAGCAGAATGCCAGCAAGTGGGAGCCAGTCACCAGTAATTGTACATGTCCCTAGGTGAGTCCAATTTGTAGCTAAATTGGCAACCCCTGGGTTAATATCTAGGCAGTGGCCCTGAAAATTCTATCACCTGTTAAAAATGCCTGTGGCTGCATTCATTCCAGAAATAGTATGACATCCCTCATATTTGAAAGGATCACTGCCAGGGAGGATATGCATCAGACAGAATATTCCCCTCTATGGAGTGTATGCTATAGATGGTTATTTGGGGTTGAGATTTATGTTAGAGCTGTTCTTTCTCTCTGGCACTGACCAAACCAATTATTTGGGTGGTTCTTGGCAAGATGCCCTGTGAGCTTCAATGTCACAAATCGGTCTGGACCATCTAATGAGTAGACTGTGTGAAGGCCTGGGTGGAGGAAGACAGCTTGGGCCCCCAGTCTGGGGCAGACATGCCCAGGTGTGGTAGTATCCTTCTTTTGTGAAATTGGTCATCAAGAACCTACATCAGGGGTCAGGCATGATGGCTCATGCCTGTAATCCTAGCACTCTGGGAAGCTGAGGCAGGTGGATGCCTTGAGCTCAGGAGTTTGAGACCAGCCTGAGCAAGAGTGAGACCCTGTCTTTACTAAAAATAGAAAAACTAGCTGGGCATTGTGGCAGGTGCCCATAGTCCAAGCTACTGGAGAGGCTGAAGCAAGAGGAGCTTTTGAGCTCAAGAGTTTGAGGTTGCTGTGAGGTATGACCCCAGGGCATTCTACTCATGATGATAGTGAGACTCTGTCTCAAAAAAAAAAGTGTATGTTGATCAACAAAAAAAGAGTAAAAAATATATATACTTACTATGCTTAAACTTATTTCATAAATAATTTAAATAATGACCTTTAAAAATCTTCAAGGTTCATCTAAAATCTTCTCATAGCATACCAGTTGGAAATCTTTGCTCTAGGGGGCTGAGAATATTGAGGAGACAGAGAAACACCTTGTCCTGCCCTGATGAGGATTAAAATTTAAGAGCATAATTAGACTTTTCAAGCAAATATTGCCAAACTAACCATAAAATTTAATGGTGCTGCCTACTGCAAGGTAAAAATAATTGGGGGACATAACCCCGGTCATGAGGTCATTTCACATTACCCCCAGTCTGGTGATTAGTGAGGAAGACTCGGCAGACAGTCACACTCATGGCCATCACTATCACAGTGAGATAACGTGAAACAAAATCACCAAAGGGAACAAGCATAAAAGAGAAAGTCCAGGGAAAACCAGACTTCTGAGTGTCCTCTTGGGGGGTATGGGGGTCACACAGACACATGTAATCTCCCCCAAAATTGTGACATATACTTGAAATGTTGTCCATGATTAAAATTCATTACAAACCTATCACTCAGGGTTTTTGTGGTGAGCTGATGGGGTGGGCACCTTCTACCTAGCATGTGTCAATGTTCCAGGCACCCAGAAAGAAAGTGGAGTTCAGTATAAGCGATGTTGTTTGTGCAAATGATTTTGGGAAAAGCGAGCCACTCTCACCAGCTCTGGGAGGGGATTGTCACTGTTGTATAGTTGGATTCTGATTCCATATTTATTTTGTGGATCTCACCTTCCTTGTTCCTCAAGGTCTTTGCTCTCTGAAATTTGACCTCCCTGCAGAAGCAGTATGGCAGAATCATTTTCTGCTGCCTTTGACCTGCTCTGGTATCTAGAGAAACTTAGTGATGAGGAATTTCATAGTTTTAAGAGTCATCTAGAACAAGAGATCCAGCAGTTTGGACTGCCACAGATTCCATTGACTGACCTAGAGGTGAGCAAGGAAGTTCTGGTCAACACATTGAGGAGCTCCTATGAGGAACAGCACACTTGGAATATGACATTCAGCATACTTCAAAAGCTTGGTCATAAAGATCTCTGTGAGAAGATCACCATCAGACAAAACCGTGAGTGGGGCCCTTCCCAGAAGGGGGTGGGGAAGGGGGCAAGGGGAAGTTTTCAGGGAGCTTGGTTGTTTTGTATCCCAAGATGTAACTATGTTCTTTGATGACTTCTAAGAGCTTTGTAGTTGAGTCCCTGGAGTTTTCCAGATATAAGATCATGTCATCTGCAAAGAGCAAGAGTTTGACCTCCTCTGTTCCCATTTGAATACCCTTGATATTCTTCTTTTGCCTGATTGTACTAGCTAGAACTTCCAGAACTATGTTGGATAGCAGTGGTGATAGTGGGATATCCTTGCCTACTTCCACTTCTAAGCAGAAATGCTTTCAGTTTTACTCCATTCAATATGATATTGCTTGTGGGTTTGTTGTCCATGGCCTCTATCAGTTTAAGAAATGTCCAACCTAAGCCTATTTTCTTCAGTTCTTGTCAGAAAAGATGCTGTATATTGTCAAAGGCCTTTTCTGCATCAATTGAGTGAATAGGATGGTCTTTGTTTTTAATTTTATTGTGGTAAATTACATTTATACATATATGTATGTTGAACCAACCTTGCATCCCTGAGATAAACCCCACTTGATCATGATGTATAATTTTTTTAATGTGTCACTGTATTCTGTTTGCTAGGATCTTATTGAATATTTTTGCATTAATATCCATTAATAATATTGACCTATAGTTTTCCTATTTTGTTGCGTCCTTTCTTGGTTTTAGAAGCTTGGTTACTTTGTTAAGTGACTTTCCATGCCAAAAGAGGCACTCTGCAGACTGAAAAGAGGACCAGTGATGGGTTGGATGTGGGTTGTGTCCTCTCTTGTGACTTTCTGATTCTACCTCTATTTTTTGTCTTCTTGCTAAATGGCTTTTAAAATTTTTTTTCCTTTTTTTTTATTAAATAATAACTGTGTACATTAATGAATTTACAGGGTACAGTGTGCTGATTTTTATATACATTTTTTTTCTGAGACACAGCCTCAAGCTGTTGCCCTGGGTAGAGAGCTATGGCGTCACAGCTCACAGCAACTTCCAACTCCTGGGCTTAAGCAATTCTCTTGCCTCAACCTCCCAAGTAGCTGGGATGACAGGCGCCCACCACAATGCCCGGCTATTTTTTGGTTGTAGTTGTCATTGTTGTTTGGCAGGCCTAGGCTGGATTTGAACCCGCCAGCTCTGGTGTATGTGGCTGGCACCTTAGCCACTTGAGTTATAGGTGCCAAGCCTTTATATACAATTTGGAATGTTTATACCAAACTGGTTAACATAGCCTTCACCTCACTTAATAATTGTGTTAAGGCATTTATACTCTACTCTTAATAGATTTGACATGTACCCTTAATATGTACCATAGGTAAGGTCCCACCAATTACCCACCCTCCACCTGGCCTCTCCCCTTCCCCCCCCTTATCTTCCCTCCTTCATCCTGGGCTATAGTTGTGTTTTATCTTTTGTATGAAAGTGTGTGACTGATTAGATATTGGTTTCATAATAGTACTGAGTACATTGGATACTTTTTCTTCCATTCTTGAGACACTTTAAAAATTGATTTTCCCTGGATAAAATATTTAAACTTAAGACATGAAACTATAAAGATACTAGAAGAGAGTGCTGGGGAAACACTTGAAGAAATTGGCCTGGGAGAATATTTTATGAGAACCCCCCTGGCAATTGAAACAATACCAAAAATGTATTACTGGGATCTGATCAAACTAAAAAGCTCCTGCACAGCCAAGAACACAGTAAGGAAAGCAAGCAGACAACTAAATGGCTTTTATAAAAGTGGCCGGGGCAAGTGCTTAAGGTAGAGTGGATCCCCTAGTATGGAGCTTTGTCCTAAAACTGTAAGATCTGGGCCAAAGAAATGTATGATCCTATGTATAAAGATTATGGAGAGTTAATATACTGGATACTCCCCTAAGCATATCATCATATTCATTGGCTCACTTAGTATTACAAAACATCTCTGAACTAGATATAATTATGTATCTCAATTGAAAAACTGAATATCTGAATGGTTAAGAGAACTTACTAAGATCATGAATCTAGGGCCAGGCATGGTGGCTCACATCTGTAATCCTAGCTCTCTGGGAGGCTGAGGCAGATGGATTGCTTGAGTTCAGGAGTTGGAGACCAACGTGAGCAAGAGTGAGACCCTGTCTCTAAAAATTAGCCAGGCATTGTGGCAGGTGCCTGTAGGCCCAGCTACTCTGGAGACTGAAGCAGGAGGACCATGTAAGCCCAAGAGTTAGAGGTTGTCATGAGCTATGATGATGCCACAGCACTCTAGCCTGGATGAGAAAATGAGACTGTCTCATTTAAAAAAAAAATCATGAACCTAATCCAAAGTTTCCTACATAGCAGAACTAAGAGTTTAAGCAAAATATAAATGACTCCAAATGCCATGATTTTTTTTCTCGTCTTTCTCATCCCTTGAATATTCTCCACCAATCTGGAAAAGATTGTATTATAAGGATGTATTATAAGATGTATAAGATGTATTATAAGGATTTATTCAACCTTCTTGCTGCTTTAATGCAACCTAATAAATATCTTTGTACCTTTGTGATGAATGGGTACTGAGTAAAATGACTTTGTTTTTCCTGTACTTTTACTTTATATGAAAATAGGGTGAAACCATTTTTACCTCTTGAATTTTTATTTGTATTTGGCATTTCATCTTCCCTCTGTTCACTCTCTTAGGTAACAAAGAAATGCACAAATGTCTCATGAGGACAAAATTCCTAAGCCAGTGGGAAACATGCCGTTTTTCAGAAATTCATTACTCATTCTTTTCTGAAGTTACTTGTGACATTTTCTACATACTTGAATCATCATATGATTCTTCAACATCTTCCAAAGAGAATCTTAATGTGTTCCTCGTGGGAGACAGAGCCACTGGGAAATCTATGATCACAAAAATGGCAGTGACAAAATGGACAGTGGGTGAGATGTGGAAGGACACCATCTCATACATTGTTCACATCACATCTCACAAAATAAATGAGATGACTAATGGCAGCTTGGTTGGGCTGATCTCCAAGGACTGGCCCAAGGACCAGGCTCCAATTGCTGACATCCTGTCTGATCCCCGAAAGGTCCTTTTTATCTTGGAGGACCTGGATAACATGAACGTTGACCTGAACGTGGACGAATCTGCTTTATGCAGTGACAGCAGACGGAAGGTGCCGGTGTCTGTTCTCCTGGTCAGTTTGCTGAAGAGAAAAATGGTTCCAGGTTGCTGGGTTCTGGTCTCCTCACGGCCCAGTTGTGAGCCTTCCATAAAAGCCTTGATGAATGAGAGAGATTGCTATGTGACCCTGCAGCTCTCTAACGAAAAGAAGCAGCACTATTTTCACTTATTCTTTAACAACCAAGAGAGGGCCGTGTTAACCTTCAAGTTCGTACTTATGAGTGAAATTCTTGTGGATCTGTGCGAGGTCCCACTCTTGTCTTGGATCCTGTGCACTGTCCTGAATCAGCAGATAAACCAGGGGGAAGATATCGGATTCTCCTGCGAGACACCCACGGATATATATACCCATTATCTCGCCAGCGTGTTGGCATCTGACCCTGAAGTTACTGCCCGTCAGCATCACCTCATTCTCCTGAATCGTCTGTGTTTACTGGCTTTAGAAGGGCTGTCTCACAACACCCTCCGTTTCAGCAGAAATGACCTTGTAAGTGTTGGGTTCACCAGTGATGATGTCTCTGTGTTACAGGCCATGAATATTCTCTTGCGGAGCAGCAACCACCAGGTCCGTTTCGAGTTCATACACTTGAACATCCAGGAGTTTTGTGCCGCCCTCGCGAGCCTGATGGTGTTACCCCGTCGCTGGATCCCCTCAGCCAGGAGGAGAAAGAAAGAGAAAAGAGAGTTATATGACAATTTTAGCCCAGTAGTTACTTCCATTTTTGGCCTTCTTAATGAGAAAAGGAGAAAAATTCTTGAGACATCTTTGGGTTGTCAACTCCCCATGGTGGAATCTCTCAGGCAGAACTTGCTCATGCAAATGAAATATTTAGGGAACAATCCGAACCTAATGGAACACCACATGCCTTTGTTTTATTGTTTCTTGGAGAATCTGGAGGAAGAATTTGTGAAAGAGATAATGAGCTTTTTCTCAGAGGCAACTATTTTTATTCAAGACAACAAAGATTTGATGGTGTCGTTATATTGTCTGCAGCATTGCCAGCCTTTGCAGAAGCTGAAGTTGAGTGTTCAGCAAGTCTTTCGGTGTGAGACGCCCATCTCCATGCTAACTTCTAGGTGAGTCTTAATAAAAAAAATCCTTTTCCTATATACCTGTGACCTGTCCATAATTCTAGCCCTTGTTGTCTCTGAGAAGGTGGACCCTAAACGCCATGCAGAACTTGCCTTCCACTCTAGCTTTCAATAAGACCAGCAGTTAAAAAAAAAAAAAAATCTCTACTTCAGTTTAAACTCAGGGTTTTCATGTTAAATCTCAGCTTTACTGACATTTTAGGGGCCAGAAAATTCTGTGGCACTTGTGGTGGTGATGGGGCTTTCGTGTATTACAAGCTGTTTAGCAATCCCTGGCCTCTACCCTAGCCAGTAGCATGCAGTTGTGACAATAAACACATCCTGAGACATTGACAGATGTCTCCTGGTGGTCAGAATTGCTGCTAGTTGAGAACCAATGGATTGACTTCATTTCTGCAGATCACTTGTATGGATTAACTGAAGTATCCTTATATTCCACAGTGGGAGTGTTCATAATAGCACATAACATTCTACGCTTATTATCAATATGGGTGTTTCTAGGTCTATAATATTTCTAAAGTTAAAGGCACTGAACTCTGTTGCATTTTGCCCAAATATGGAATCATCAACTACCTGTAGTGAGCCTGGATGTTGTTTTTCATCCATGACAAGGCTTTGTCTCTTCCTGCCTCATATATTAAGTCAGAGTCAGGTACAAGGTCTCTCCAAAGATACAGTAATATATGTAGAGGGCACCACAAATGTACACATTTTTTTTTTTTTTTTTTTTTTTTTTTTT
>NW_003852659.1:76208-77568 GCF_000181295.1 Otolemur garnettii | reverse complement strand
GCCAGGTGTTGTGGCGGGGGGCCGTGGGCCCAGCTGCTTGGGAGGCTGAGGCAAGAGAATCGCCTAAGTCCAGGAGTTGGAGGGTGCTATGAGCTGTGTGATGCCATGGCACTCTGCCGAGGGTGGTAAGTGAGACTCTGTCTCTCCAAAAAAAAAAAAAAAGAAAGAAAGAAAGAAAGAAAGAAATCCTGTATTATATTTGTAATACAAGTCATGTTTGTCTTCTACAATGAATTATAAGAGGTGCTCAGCATGACTTCTATTCATCTTTTGTTACTGGTATATTGCATATTGCAATTTTAATACAGGTTTTTCTTTACTTAAAATGCGTACATATATTTTTAGCACCCTCTGTGTGTATGTATGTTGTTTTTCAAATTGTTGGAGTAGAGCTGATTCCACTGGATAATCACATTTTTCTTCTCTATAGTCAAATACGGGGCCTCACCTTCTGGATGCATATCTGCTCTCTATTTTACACCAAGGAGAACTTCCGGGAGTTGGAAATTTGTACCAGTGACTTTAACAGAATTTCAGAATTGCTTCTGTGTAAAGCCCTGAGACATCCTAACTGTCAGCTTCAAACACTCAGGTACTCCACCAGTCTCTGCCTCAGAGTTCTCCAGGGAATAGCAGTGGTCTCCTCTTCCTTCTCTGGAGAAACACAAGAAAATGATTATCTCACTTGATAAATACTAACACTGGGAAGGGAACTAAGGCAGGTGAATGTGCCCATTGCAGTAAGGGGGTGGGGTGCCCCTGAAATCCTTGGTATTGTTTTTAGAAAATAAAAGATAGTTGATTCAGGTATTGATGAATTACAAGCTGTCCAGGTGAAAGAAAATGATATCATTTTGGGTTCTGTTCAACCATATATAAGAGACTTCCTCTCCTCTTCACTCCCCCGCCCAAAGGTCGCTGAAGCACATAAGGCTTATTTTTCTACTCCATGAAAGGTCTGGAGATAGAATGCTTGTGGCAGACACAGTGTTAGGTCAGGTTCCTCTGTCTGTGACCAAGATGATCTTGGGTCCAGCCATCGTGGCTGCCTCAGGAAGCACCAGCAGGAGGAGGGGAGAGAAAGGTACACGGCTAAGCTTCTGCAGCTTCGTTGATGGTTGTAGATTCTTCCTCCTATCACTCTCCTTGCTTCTCATTGACATGCTCCTCTTTCTTTTTTTTTTATTTATTTTTTGAGACAGAGTCTCACTCTGTCACCCTGGGTAGGGTGCCATGATGTTATCATAACTCACAGCAACCTCAAATTCCTGGGGTCAAGTGATACTCCTGGCTCAGCCTTCCGAGTAGCTGGGACTACAGGTGTCCACCACAATGCCCAGTTAGTTTTTTTTTTTTTTTT